>NW_028261381.1:81476840-81776840 GCF_051295495.1 Thamnophis sirtalis
GGGACTCTGGCAACCAATCAGAATGCAAGCTCAAATTCAAAGCCCAACGGAGGGCATAAAACCCAGGCACTCTCAGCATCTTTGACCTTTTTGCCAGGATCTCAAGCCATGTGATCCTGTTCATCAATGAACCAAGCAATTTCCATGAATCCAGTGTCTTTTTCCCCACTTGGAACTGAACCCAGATGGACATTTCTTCCAATATGATGTTACCTAGTTTGGGTAACAAAACATATGCAAGAAAACAAGCAAGCACAGAGAGAAACAAGGATCCCTGAACTGAGTGCCTCTATCTGAAAAGTGGGCACATTTAAATTTTTATTTTATGTAGGAAAAAAAATCACATCAGGCAATGGATTTATACTGCCATGGCTGTGAAAAAAGATCTTACTTTTATGCTGAAAGGATCCACTGTACACCATGGCTTCATTCAAGACCCACACATTCCCGGGAAACACCAAGTTGGACAGTAATTTGCTTATGAGTGGCCTGTTAATTGTTCTTATCAGTTCATCAGCCTTTTTCTTGAAAACCGTATCAGTTGCAATCATAAGATCATCCATTTCATTCTTGATTGCACAAAGATGATTCACCATCTTTATGTTTGTGGCCCAACAATTCACAGGGTTCATATCAAGATAGTCATTACCAAAAACAACCTGCATTTGACGCTCAATTTCTCTTAGAGAAATTCCTTCAATGATCAAAATCAAAATGTGTCATGTTGCTTGAAGCATGCTGATGAGTAGCCACTGTAGTACTCAGGAACATTAGGAATACAGGTAGTCCTTGACTTACAACAGACAGTTCAAAGTTACAACGGCACTGAAAAATATGGCTTATGACCATTTTTACAATTATGAAATTTGCAACTTCCCTATCATCATGCGATCAAAATTCAGATGCTTGATAACAGGTTCATATTTATGACCATTGCTATGTCCCATGATGCTCTTTTGTGACCTTCTGTCAATCAAAGTCAATGAGGAACTTGATTCACTTAACAACCAGATTACTAACTTTTCAACTGCAGTGATTCACTTAACAAGAAAGTTCCTAAATTGGGGCAAAACTCACTTAACAAATGTCTCACTTAGGAACAGAAATTTTGGGCTCAATTGTGGTCGTAAGTCGAGGACTACCTGAACAACATTTTCTCATAGCAACATTCTGCCAACTGAAATATACAAACATATGTTGGTGACTTATAACATTGGATGCATTGTTTTTCATTCAACTCAGAGGTGGTATTCAGCAGGTTCTGACCAGTTCTGGAGAGCCAGTAGTGGAAATTTTGAGTAGTTTGGAGAACCGGCAAATACCACCTCTGACTGGCCTTGCCCCCATCTATTCTCTGCCTCCCAAGTCGCAGCTGATGGGGAGGAAATGGGGATTTTACAGTATATTTCCCCTGCTACGCCCACCAAGCCATGCCCACCAAGCCACGCCCACAGAACATGTAGTAAATTTTTTTGAATCCCATCACTGATTCAACCCTTATACTTACTCCAAAAAAGTATAAGTATTTTTCTTGTACACACACAAAAAAAAGAGCGGTTTCAAACTTAGAACACAATATGTCCCTTTGAAATAATCCTCAGGATATTAGCTGCATTCTAGTAGGACAAACGCAATCACAGTTCAAATGTTTTATCTTTCAGTTGTGTGAAAATAAAGCTATTTACTGTATTTTTCAGACTATAAGATGCACCAGAGTATAAGATGCACCATGAATTTGAAGATGTAAATTTTTAAAAAAAGTTTTTGCACTCTGCAGGCCTCCCAAACCCTCTGCACATCTCGTTTTTGTAAAAAGAAAAAAAAAAGGGGGGGGCTGCAGAGCTTTGGGAGGCTTGTAGAGTGCTCCTGGGGGCTGAGGGCACCTGCAAAAGTGAGCAAAAAATGGCCTGTTTTTCGCAAAAACGGGCCATTTTTTTGCAAAACAAAAAGGGCATGCAGAGGGTTTGGGAGGCTTGTAGAGTGTTCCTGTGGGGTGAGGGGGCAAAAACATTCTGTTATTTGTTCTTTTATGCTCTCCAGCCCTCAGGAGCATTTTTTAAGCCTCCCAAAGCCTCTGCATGTACATTTTTGCAAAGGGGTGGGGTTTTGGTAGTCTGAAACCCCATCCCCTTTGCTGAATTCAATGTATAAGACTGTATTCAGTGTATAAGACAATATATAAGACATATAATGCTGTATTCAGTGTATAAGACACACCCAGATTTTCACTCTCTTTTTTGAGGGAAAAAGGTGTGTCTTATACTCTGAAAAATACGGTAGCTACTTAGCTTTATTTTTACCATTTAGCCAAAAAATATAAACTTCTTGCATCCTTGTTTTGTGCCTTTGGGCCACACGTGTAAGTGGTAGTCCATATTCACACGAGTAGTAAAATTAACCAAAGACATGGTTCTCATTATTTACAACCTGAGCTTGGAAGATCTAATATTTCATTGCTTAATTTGACTTCTTGACTTGACTTGGCAAAAGATTCACAGCCATGGAATTTAAACTTAAGCCTGCTTTTTCTCATTGACTGAATTAACAGATTCTTGGCTTGGGACTTGCTGGACTTGAAAATGAGCAGTTGTATGCTATCTCTGGGTTGGGAACCATCAGTGGCCACCTGACCTATCTTAATGTTTAAATATCTTTAAACACTTTTAAAGCACAAAACAATTTAATTTGTGATGGGAAAAAAATCCATTCATCCAAATCTATTATCACTACCTTTTCTAATCCCCACACTGGTTATCAAGGGAGTAGAGTTGCTTTTTGTTTTAGTTTTCAAAATAAACCTTGAGTTACTCAGGCAACACATTAACAGGACAAAAGAGCTATTGTCATCAACGTTATCTTCAATTATTTCATCCCTGCCTGGGAATAAACAAGGCAAGTAAGAGGGTACAAATTGTCCTGAGTTGTGTTTTTTCCTTTCTCTTTGCATCTGAGGCAGTTCATGAAAGTTTATGCCTCCTAATAAAATATATGTCAGGCCTGCAGCCATCTTTTCTTTTGAATCTTTGGCCTGCCACACTTTCTATTATTCTACTATGTATTTTCTATTGTGGGAAAATGGGAGGGGTGATTGTAGGAATGAGATGTGTTGTAGCCATAACAAAATTCTTTCTAGAAAGCCAAGGTCATCCTTTGTCTTTGCACCTCTGCACCTGACTGGAACTGGATGGGTGGAACTGCCAGCATGGCAGTGGAAGATTGGACCATCTGATGAACTTGTGGGTGTGGGGGCAAGATCTTGAACTTACAAGTGGGTGGGGAAAACCGGGAAGCTTTCGGATTCAGGTTTTGCCAGATGTGCCAACATGGCTCTCTTCATCAATTGGAACTTTGAGCAATATTTTGCCTCGGATGCTGATTTAATTTTGGATGCTATTTGGAATCCTGACATTAACCCGAATCGACAATGTATTCATCAAGAAAGGTGTTACCAGATTCTGATATTTTTGCCATCATATATTAAGACAGCTTCTTCTTAAAATTCCCTTCCTATGGGATTTTTAAAAGAAGCTTTCCATTTTAAAAGTAATCTTTCAAACATTTTTTTTCCTGTAGATCAGAAAAAGACTGGCAGCACAGACCACCCTATTACCTCCTCCTAAGGAATATCAAGCAAGACATTTGCAGTGGTTTTTATTGTAATTAAGACATGCTGCTCAGCTTAGTTCTTGCTAAATAAAGAGTGCATGATACAGAACAGAGAAGCAAACCACTATTCAGATAGCTACTGCTCCAGACTCTCCTATTAGCAAACAAAACCATTCTGAAAGCTCATCAGCAGCCAAAGGAGCAATCATACAGACACACCAATCATTCAGCAAATTAGGCCAAATCAACACAGCACTTTCAAATGCATCTGGAAGTTCAATGTCTACAAGACAATATCCATAAGGCAAACAAAAAGCACGCACAGAGTGCATATATCCTGAAGTTCAGCACTATAAAATATGTGGCTGGAAGGCCATGTGCAAATCTGCCTACTCCATGAACTCCATGAAGAGGATATGAGCAAAATTTAACTTCTTTTTTTTGGGGATGTATTTTTTTGTGATTTGAGCGATAAATTTGAAGAGGTCAGATTGATGCCTTTAGTCTTGCAGATGCTTAAAACATTCGTTTCACTCATTTAAACTCCCCAGAACCTCATCTCCAAATGGATCCGGATTCCATTTAATTTTGGAGTGCAGCCTTCAACATGCCATAGAAAGTCTGGTATGATTCTCTGACCAACAGAAATTGTGTCCTTCTGCCAAATCATTTTAAAGTAACAAAAAATAACTTTGCATTTAAAACAAGCTAAAAGCTTATATGAACATGAACAGTGAGTACCGCAAACACCAACTCAGAATCAGCCCAAACCAAACCAACAAAGAACTTTGCTCTTTGAAATGCTTTCTGTGGTAATGGACCAAAGCAAGAACAGTAGCAATTCTTGCATGCTGAAGAGGTGTGCAGTACTTCAAAGTTAGCTTTCCTGACAGCTTGAACAAAGTATTTCTCAAAGTGGCTTCATGGAACAATATTGTATCCTGCCATTAAGGGGTAGAAATAGTCACTGTATTTTTTGGAGTATAAGATGCACCAGACTATAAGATGCGCCTAGATTTAGAGGAAGAAAACAAGAAAAAAATAGCTTTTGGCTTCAGTGAATCGCATTTTTGCCCTCCCTGGCTCCAGAAGCACTTTGCAGGCCAAAAATAGGCCCATTTTTGCCCCCCCCCCCCTGAATCCTCCATGCATCCTGTTTTTGCCATTTTGGGGCTGCAGAGTGCTTCTGGGAGCTGGGGAGGGCAAAAACATGACTTACTGAAAGTTTGGGAGCCCAAAAATGTGCCCATTTTCAGCAAAAATGTGCCTGTTTTTGGCAAAAATGGGCCATGTGGAGCACTGCAGAGTGCTTCTACTGGGGAGGTCGAAAACAGGTCGAGTGGAGGATTTGGGGGCCCAAAAATGGGCACAATTCTGATGAAAATAGGCTGTGTGGAGCACTACAGAGTGCTTCTGGGGCCTGGAGAGGGTGAAAACATGTTGCACAGAGGGTTCAGGAGACCAAAAATGGACCCATTTTCACCAAGAACAGGCTGTGCGGAGCACTGCAGAGTGCTTCTGGGAGCCAGGGAGGGTGAAAACACAATGTGGGGAGGGTTCAGGAGACCAAAAATGGGTCCATATTCAGTCTATAAGATGCACTGAAATTTTCACTCACTATTTTTTTGTGGGAAAGTGCGTCTTATACTCTGAAAAAAATACGGTAATCAACCAAAGCATAGCATGTCACTATAATGAATGTTCCTCAGCCTTGGCAACTTGACAATGTGTGGACTTCCACTCCCAGATTTCCCCATGCTTGCTGGGGAATTCTGGGAGTTGAAGTCCACCTCTTCAAGTTGCTAAAGCAGGTTGAGAAATTCCGCTTGAGATAAGGGACCAAGATCACCCGAGCCCAGGAAACTATAAGATGAGCCTTGAAAAGGGGGAAATGAGCCAGCTCCATCTTGCCTTTGTGGGTTTGCCTCCCTGCCTGTCTTCTTCCTTAAAGGTGGGGCACCTCTTTTCAGCCTGGCTCCAAATGGTTAAGAACAGCACCTCATCTCAGAGGAAAGCTGGACAATCAGAAGGAGATAAGTCACCTAGGGTAATGTGGAGCAAGATGTGAATTATGATTTTTATAAAGATGTACATTTGTAGCTGCAATAAGATATACATTTTTATTTAATCCAAGATGTTTTTTGTTTTTGTATTTGGTCTTATTTTGTTCTATCTATTGTCTCTCTTATGAATGAAGGAAAATATAGTTCCCCTCTCCCCCTTCCCTCCCTTCCTCTCTCTCCCTCCCTTCCTCTCTCCCTCTCCCTCCCTCCCCCTTCTCTCCTTCTCCCTTCATACTCCCTCCCCTCCCTCCCCCCTCTCCGTCCTTCCCTTTCCTCTTCCCCCTTTCTCTGTGTATGTTGCCTGGACAATTTGCTGCAAGTAAAATCCTGAAGGATTCACAGCATTTCCCTTTTCCCCATCATCTTCCTCTGTTTTCCCCTTACATAATAAACAACTGGCATGTTTTCAAGACATATCAGTGTCCTTCTGGCAGGGAATTTATCCTATCATGCATCCCCACTCCTCTGCTACTGAGAGAACCACAACACAGCCATGAGACAGAAGATTTTCCACTTCTTTCCTCCCAAATCAGGTACAGAGAATTTCTGCTGGATGATGATAGTGACTGAACAGACCCTCCCATGAGGGTCCCCTACTAGATCCCTCTGTGAGAATGTCATTACAGCCCTCACCTCTCGAAGCCTTGCTTGCCTTCTCCAGCACTTCAACAGTGCTGGAGGAGATGCTGAAGAGGCTGCAAGCTGATGTGAAGCAGCTTGTTGAGGCAAATTGTGTGGCCTCTTTACTTAGACAAAATGCTTCGTGTTGCTTTCTCAGTGTGAAACATCTTATTAAGCCAAATCAAAACCACAGGCTCTGTAGTGATGTGGAGCAGGGCACATGCATACGCACATCCTTTGCATTTGCCTGTCTGTTTTTACATGCATTCATCTGCTTTCTTTTTCAGGAGAGGCTGAAACCCAGATAGCAAAATGTGAATGTACATTTGTACATTACAACCTATGTGAATCCTCATTTTCCCACATAAAGTATTTTCTAAAACCTAAATAATGTATCTATCAAGCTGGTGGGGATTTTTGCATTTGTGAGCATTTTTAATCCAGCCATTTTGCTTATGGGCTGCTTTTCTCTCAGTGCACCATGCCCCCACTAACTCTCCAGCCTAAACCAATAATAGTGACACAATTTGTTCCTGCTTGTGTAGTGCCTAGACCCGATGTCAGCAACCTGTGGCCCCAGAACCTCATGTGGCTCTTTGACCCCTCTTTTGTGGCTCCCTGCCGACCTGGTCACATGACCTTCTCTCCACCCCAAGAAGGCGCAAGCCTCTTTGCAGAGCCATGTAGCTGAAGCACCCATAGAATTTTCTCTGCACTGCCTGTGACTGGCTGCTTTTTTTGATTCCGCATCCTTTGTGGGAAGCTCAGTGCCAGCCATGGTCCCCTTCGTGTCAGCTCAGGAATGAGGGGAATGGGGAGGAGCAGCTGCCACCGTGGCCGGATGCAGGGAGGGAAGAGCTGCAGCTCTCCTGCACAATGTGGCTCTCCTGTGCAGCATGGCTCTCCTGCACTGTGCAGCGCAACTGGCTACTCACATCACTGCACAGTGGTGGCAGAGAGAGGAGGAGTTGCTCTCCCTGCCACCATCATCTTGGCCAGTGGTGGGTTTCAAATTTTTTTAGAACCTCTTCTATAGGTGTGGCCTACTTTGTGGGAGTGGCTTGCCAGCCATGTGACTGGGTGGGTGTGGCCAACTTGTAAAATGTGGTGAAACTCACTTAACAACGCTCTTGCTTAGCAACCAAAATGTTGGCTCAGGAACTCTGGCATTGAAGTGTGCAAGTCTTAAAGCTGACAAGTTACAAGACCCTTGCACCTCCAACCCTTTAGAAAAAAAACCCAGGAGTGTTCAAAGTTGACAGCTTTAAGACTTGTGGACTTCAACTCCCAGAATTCCTTCTCTCACTCTTCATCTTGATTATGTGTGGGTGGGTGTGGGGGAAGAAGCTGGAACTGATTCTAAATAGCACTGTAGATTTGTGGAACCTCTTCTATAAAGTTAGAACTGGCAGGAACCCACCCCTGATCTTGGCCCAGGAGAGTTTGCACTTGTGCACAGTGTTTTGTTTTCTGTGAGAAATAGGTCCAAATGCCTTTTTGAGTGTTTAAGTTTGCAGACACCTGGACTAGACTAAAAAAAGTTTAGGATGAAAGCAACCAACTTCCATCCAGATATCAATATCACAGCTCTAGTGTTTGAAATTTTCAGAGCACACGAAACAACACTACATGAAACAATCATAAACAAATTTGAATTCAAACACTGTATGAATGAAGGGTTTTGCACACTTCTACTTGGAATATTGATCACAAAACAACTTTCCATATCAAGTCTCATTTTCCAGGGTTTGCTAGCTAACATAGGAACTTTTCAATTATCTCATGTGACTTTGCAACCATAGAAGAGGTTGTAAAGTTGTGTAGGATGTGAATTCAATTGGACTCAGTAGATGTGGACAATTTTTGTCCATTCTCTGATCTTCTCCTTTTGAGAAGGTGGTTTGCTTATAGCTCCAGCTCTTTGATGTACCACTAACTTTTAATATCATTAGCGATGCTACCCTCTGAGCCTCATGGGGTTAGAAGTAAGAGGTGGTTCTTCTTTCTCTTCATGGCCAGTTTCAGTCAATGTTTTTTTTTGGGGGGGGGGGTTGTTAGAGGTCAAACCTGAGGCCTCTGCTCTTCTATTTAACACATACATGAAAGCACTGAGGGATGCCTTCTTTCAGCATAGGGTGTGGTATCATTAGTATGCTGATGATACTCATGTATAAATTTCTGCTCTGAGCCAATCAAGCAATCAGGCCAGGTCCCTTCCTTGTAACTGGAAGCTAAGAGCATCTAGATAGTGGAGAATAGGCTTTGGATCAGACTTGGCTGTGGATTTTAAGGCCTTCTGGTTCTAGAGATTTTCCGTCTTTGACTCTACCTAGTGATGCACTTTTCGAGTAAGAGCAGTTGAACAATTCGCCGGTCCTTCTTAAATTCATCTATGGCTAGGGGTGATTTTGCACAGGTTCATCTTAAGCATCAATTAGACCCCTTCATAGATTTATTAGGAGGCCTTGTTCATGGTGGATGATGCCTTAGTCACCTTGAATTACTGTATTGTGTTCTACTTGGGGCTGTCCTTGATGATTATTCAAAAGCAGAAGTTCATAATGCAGTTCTGGCATTTCTCGATACACTCAAATAACACTACTGCTCCACAAGCTACACTGTCTCACAGTAGGCTTTCAAATCCAATGTATGATGCTGGTTACCACCAAATCATGCCTTACATGGCATACACTCTTTGTGGCACCACATCAGAGGTGGATTCCTACCAGTTCGCACCTATTCGGTAGAACCGGTTTGTCAAATCCACTGAACAGGTTAGAAGAGGTTCCACCAGTGGACACGGAAAGCAGGCCACACCTACAGAAGAGGTTCCAAAATTTTTTGAAACCCACCACTGGTCCTTGGAGATGATTATTCTACACTATCATGCTCATATTTATAAAACTCAGTGCCTCTGTGAAAGATAAGGATGATTACTGCATTTGTGGTGCAATCAGAACATTGCGTGTGTTGAAGTTGTTTTAATGCAAACCAAAGATGCCTTTTAAAAAACAAGTTTACATCATATTCTTATGCATGCCAGTGCTGTGTGTGAGGTAATTTAAGGTGGTTCTGACAAGTGTTGTCGGCATCTTCATATCCGCTCACATGGGTGGCAAGCCACTCCCACAAAGGAGGCCACACCCACATAGTAGGTTTGAACAATTTTTGAAACCCACCATTGCACCACATGCCCCCATTGTCTCTGCCTATCCTACCATGTCTAGCAAAGAAGGAATGCTCTGGTTCCTATATTCAAGCAATGCCAATTTGTTGGACTCCAAATGTCAGCCTTCTCTGTGGTGGTGGCTGTCCTTTAGAATAGCATCTAAAGAACAGAGATTCAGATGCTTCAGATCAGAGATGGTATTCAGCCAGTTCTCTCCAGTTTGAGTAACAGCGGCTGCAGAAGGCTCCACCCACCTGCCCTGACATAATGCATGACCTTCTGTGCATGTGCAGAAGGTGATGCACATGTGCAGACATGGCACATGCACCCACATTGGCAAACCGTTAGGGAAGGTAAGTGAATCCCAGCACTCCTTCAGATGCTCCCAACATTGTTAGCTTTTTAAAAAGTTTCTGAAGACCTGTCTGTTTACTCTAGTTTAGGCAGTTAGGGAAAGTTTGTTGGTGAACTCATTTTGTTTCTATCATTAGCTTATACAGTTTTGATGTTTCAAATCTTTGTACACCACCCTTTGTACACCACCCAGAATCACTGCTGTGAGATGGGAAGGTCGAATAAATAATTTAAATAAATAAAATAAAGTAAGAGTTGTGCAAATGGACCACTGAGCTGTTAATAATAATGTTCTGCTCCCTTTTAAACCAAAATCAAAATACTGTATCATTTCCTATCACTCATAATGACCAGTGGCCCAACATAAGAGATCTAAACAAACCTCATTGTGTAAATAGGAATATATTTTTTCATACTATTCAGTTAGGTGTTCTGTCCCCCCTTCTCCGCTTGTTAACAGATGACAGGCAAACAAACTTAAAAGGAACTCTCTTTATCAGTTCTCGGCTCAGACTGGCTGCGAACCCAAAAATAACATAAATAAAGTCTCTGACGAGATAACAGAATACCAAACAAAAACTCTTACAAAGCAATGCACTTCTCCAAGTGTCTCCTTGAATCAGGGTTACAGAAAGCAAATCACTTCTCCAAGTGTATCTCAAATAAACCACGACCGATGATCAATGAATGTTGAACGAACCAAGGAATGTTGACTCCTGCAACCAGGGTGTGGCACCATCCATCCTTTTATCACCAGAATATGCCACTAACGAGCCCCAGCTGCATTGGTAATCTTGCATCCCGGAAAGACTCCAGAAGATGTCTGCTGAGTCATAACAGTTAGGTAAAGAAGATGAGTGGTTTCAAAATTTGACAAATTCATAATATGCAAGGAGAGGGTTGAATCCTGAAATCTTGGATCTGATCATTCTACTGCAAGCTGCATTGGGGATAGCATTTTGTCTGCTTTACTGAGGAGCACATAATTTTGACAAGTTACTACAGAGTGTGTTTAAAAGAACAGAATAACTGATTATTTAGAATTAAACATCAAGCAAGCTTCAACGGTTAAAACAGCTATCTGTACAGTATGTTTTTTGTTCTCCATGGACATTTTACTCCGTCTCTTCAGATGAAAGAAAATCTCACTTGGACAATCTTAACTGATTCCTGCAATGCACATTTTTTTCTAAGGATGCCAATAGGAATGAGGGAAAAATTTTGAAGTCCAACTGACTCCTCCTTAGTGTCATGCAACATAACATGTAAATGATATTATATAGTGTACTGTCCACCACTTCATATTTCTCTATTCCATTTCCATTTTATTCTATTTTAGGCAAAGAGTAAGGTAAAGGTTTCCTTCGCACATATGTGTTAGTCCTTCCCGACTCTAGGAAACTCATCTCCGTTTGGGTTTTAAAGCCAAAGAGCCAGCGCTGTCCGAAGATGTTTCCATGGTCATGTAATCGGCATGACTAAATGCTGAAGGCTCACAGAACACTGTTACTTTCCCACCAAAGTGGTCCCTATTTTTCTACTTGCATTTTTACATGCTTTCGAACTGCTAGGTTGGTAGAAACTGGAACAAATAACAGGAGCTCACTCCATTACGTGGCGCTAGGGATTCGAACTGCCAAACTGCCAACCTTTCTTTTTTTTTTTTTGAGAGAACTTTTTTATTTTTCTTTAAAAAAAAAACACAAATATGTCATCATTTGTCAATCATTAAGACATTGAAGTACAATTTTTTTTGTTGTTGTGTATACCCCTCCCTCCCTCCACCCCCCCATCCCCCCTCCTCCTTCCCCCCCCCGACTTCCCAGAACCCGTACACGGTATGGATTTTTAACTAACACAGTCTAAAATCTATTGAGAAAAGAGAAATAAAGAAATTAATGACATTCTAGATTGAACTTAGCTTCTTCTTACTGAACTGACTTTTAACAGTTTAAATCATTTCTGATCTTAAGCATAGGCTAACTGGAATTTCTTAGTCCCGTATTTATTTTGTATATAGTCAATCCATTTTTTCCAGTCTCGTTTATATCTCTCATTTGAATGATCTTTGAGATATGCCGATATTTTAGCCATTTCAGCTAAGTTTGTTACTTTCAATGTCCATTCTTGGATTGTAGGCAAGTCTTCCTTCTTCCAATATTGCGCCACCAACAGTCTTGCTGCAGTTATCAGGTGCAGAATCAAATTGGTCTCTACCACTGTAAAATCAGTACATATACCTAGTAAAAATAACTGAGGAATAAACTTTATCCTTCTTTTAAAAACATTTTGCATGACCCACCATATTTTTATCCAAAATGCCTTAACCTTTTGGCAGGTCCACCATATATGATAATATGTAGCATCGAGAGAACCACACCTCCAACATTTAGGCTGTACATTCGGATACATAGAAGCCAACTTTTTAGGATCTAAATGCCATCTATAGAACATCTTGTAAAAATTTTCTCTCAGATTTTGAGCTTGTGTAAATTTCACATTTCTTACCCAAATTCTTTCCCATGTATCCAACATTATTGGTTCCTCAATATTTTGAGCCCATTTTATCATACAATCTTTAACTAATTCTGTTTCCGAATCCATCTGTATTAATACATTATATATCCTCTTTATATGCATTAAGCTTTGATCTCTTATTTGTTTAAACAGATTATCCTCAACTTGAATAAAACCAATTTTTTGATCTATTTTCCACCTAGCCTGTAATTGCCCATACTGGAACCATGTTTGAACTACCTTCTCCTCTTTTAATACCTCTAAAGATTTTAATTGTAATACCCCCCTTTCCGAGGTAAGAAGCTGTCTGTAAGTAAATCTGTCCTGTTTTTGTGCTGTATTCATATTTTCAATTGCATGTCTAGGAATTGCCCACATGGGTATCTTGTCATTTAATTTATATTGGTATTTCTTCCAAACCCGCAATAAAGCATTTCTTAAAATATGACTTTTAAAGTTCTTATCCAATTTTTTGTTGAATAACAGGTAAGCGTGCCAACCAAATACCAGATCGTGTCCCTCAATGTTCAATATTCTATCATTGGTTAAATGAATCCAATCACTAATTACAGATAATGCCACTGCATCATAATATAGTTTTAAATTAGGTAGTTTCAGTCCTCCTCTCTCACGTACATCTTGCATTATTTTCATCTTTACCCTCGGCTTCTTTCCTGCCCACACAAATTTGTTGATACCCTTCTGCCATTCTAAAAGGTTCGCATCTTTTTTAAGTATAGGTAACATTTGGAAAAGAAATAAAAATTTTGGTAAAATGTTCATTTTCACTGCCGCTATCCTGCCCAGCAAAGATAAGTGCAATTTCTCCCATTTTTTCATCTTTCAAGCTTCAACGGTTAAAACAGCTATCTGTACAGTATGTTTTTTGTTCTCCATGGACATTTTACTCCGTCTCTTCAGATGAAAGAAAATCTCACTTGGACAATCTTAACTGATTCCTGCAATGCACATTTTTTTCTAAGGATGCCAATAGGAATGAGGGAAAAATTTTGAAGTCCAACTGACTCCTCCTTAGTGTCATGCAACATAACATGTAAATGATATTATATAGTGTACTGTCCACCACTTCATATTTCTCTATTCCATTTCCATTTTATTCTATTTTAGGCAAAGAGTAAGGTAAAGGTTTCCTTCGCACATATGTGTTAGTCCTTCCCGACTCTAGGAAACTCATCTCCGTTTGGGTTTTAAAGCCAAAGAGCCAGCGCTGTCCGAAGATGTTTCCATGGTCATGTAATCGGCATGACTAAATGCTGAAGGCTCACAGAACACTGTTACTTTCCCACCAAAGTGGTCCCTATTTTTCTACTTGCATTTTTACATGCTTTCGAACTGCTAGGTTGGTAGAAACTGGAACAAGTAACAGGAGCTCACTCCATTACGTGGCGCTAGGGATTCGAACTGCCAAACTGCCAACCTTTCTGATTGACAAGCTCAGTGTCTTAGCCACTGAGCCATCGCGTCCCATTTAGGCAAAGGATGGATTCTGGCACAAGAGAAGTAGATACAGAATCCCTACATGGACAGTATTTCCAACAATCCCAATATTTTCAAGTGGTTTGCATTTTTTCCTTATATCACTTTTAGAATGTGTTTATTTTTCTTTCATTCTCATTCATTTTGCCTCTATTTCACCTCACAATTACTGCAAGTTCTAGTCAGACAACCTGACTAGAGTTCCTTGGAGTTCTAGTCATTTCCATAAACAAAAAATAAAATAAAATAAAATTAGAGGGCCTTCATAAGATTTCTGTTGTTCAATTCATCATTTGAAATTCAAACCTAAGCGGGTGAAACATCTGCTTTTCCGATAATAAGCATATATCTAGTTTGCCCTTGGCTTGGAAATCAGCAAGGATTTCAAAACTGTAGACTAAACTTGAAAACATATTGCCACCAGGAAAACTGCATGGGCATGTCAGGCTCCCTGGTTCAAACTTGGCAGAAGTTAATCCAAACACCTGGGACAGTTAAGTAAGAATCTTTATTGCAAACTGAGATGGATCCATCTGAAGCAGTTGATTATTCTCCACTATGACAGTGGAGTTCTTTCTTACACTCTTTTACATAGACCACAAGAGTCAGCCACTCTGTGACCAGTATCACCTTTATCGGTTATTGTCAGGCATAGGTAGACAAATCTTATCCTGTGATGCTAAACCCTCTAACAGGAATTGAACTCTCTATATACACAATATACAGTGCATTAGCTTTGCATGCTATCCAAGCTCAGAAGTTTCAAGGGACCAGGGTGAAATGCTACCAGTTCAGATTGGTTCATGCAAACTGTTAGTAAAAGAATGCTACCAGTTCACCCAAACAGATAGTTAAAAAATGATATCGGTTCGGGCGGACTGGTATTTCCGATAATAAGCTGTGCTGCACGATTTATATTAGCTAGAGTTATCCAATTTCCTGCTTTCTAGCTAATCTAAATCGCGTGGCCCAGCGGATTTCCCTCCCTTGCTGTTCTACTTACCTTTGCAGGTGTGCTCAGTAACAGGCTCTATCCACCTGCCTGGATGTCATCATGTCCCAATTTTGACACTCTGCACATGTGTGGAAGGTCATGCGCATGCACGGAGAGGGCATGTATAATCACATTTGCTAACTGGTAGCCAAGGGAAGTTGATTTCACCCCTGAAAGGGACATATAGAATATATCAGAATGATGAATACTTTTTTTCTTTCTTAACTTCTCAGAGCAGAAAGATGAAGATGTTACATTACACCATATTTCTCTGTATGGGTCATAAACACAACGTATAATTGTGAATTTAATTTGGTACTTCTTCTTCCTGCTTGTTCCAGGACTTATTGAACACTTTTCTCAGGTTTGGTACTCTGCAATGGTCCTTGGTAGTTTATTTCTTGATTTATGATACTTCAGTCCATCATTACTAGCATTTCTACTCTGGGATCATCTTGTTCTGCTCTGGTTTGTAATTCCTACATCACTGGTACCAGAGATCAAGTCAAGGGCATTTCTATTCATGCCCAAATAAATAGCTGGATCTAAATAATCATAGATATTAGAACTTGGAAGTGAGAAATCCTAGGGCTAGATGTCAGATTAGGAAGAAGGCAATAGCAAAACCTACTTCACATTGTTACCAAGTAAAATATACCGAAATGTCCATGAGGCCACCAAATAACCATTTTTTACTTGAAAAAGACTTCATTAAAAAAAAACCTACTTCATTTTTAATTAGATGCCAAAGATGATACAGAAAGGAAACTAGCAATGAATTTAGACCAGAGTATGCGGAGTTCCTAACTTTCTCTTTTTCACAGTTATCAGAAGGCATTACAAATGGAATAAAGAAGCTGCAATAAGGTGAATAATTCTGTCAGAACAAGTAGTGATTTTATTTTATTTTTTTAGGGAAAAAACCCCCACATTGCTTGCAATTCAGAAACGAAAGTTGCTTTCCCTTACCTCTTCCTTTTGCCTGGGGTATTCCTAATTCACATTTTCATGTTTCGCTCTAGGGGATTTGAGGGACATTGTTTGAAACTTCAGGAATATCCTTCTGATGTTACCACCACAGAAACTTCTGACTTCTGATTCTGTGTCATTTTTGACCTGAAGCAGTAGCAGCAAGAGTGACAATCCATAATCTGAACAGAAGAACTGCCAGTAAACTAAATTTATGAACACAAGGCCCTTTGATCCTGAGACATGCCCAAAGGTATTGATGGATGCCTTTGATAAAGGGACCAACCAATCACAGGCTTCTCACCTCTGGTTTGACTTATACTCAAGTAGCTTTGATGCACTGTCAGTGTGCCACGCACCTTTGTAACAAGGCATTATTTTGTTGAGTTGCCAACTCTGCGGATTAAGAAGATAAGGAAAAAAGCTTTCTATTCCTCATAGGCAGCAAAGGCCACATCACAATTGACAGTCACATGATTTTCCAAATCACACATTTTCTCCTCATAACAAATATGAAAGAGAGATAAAGGATTGTGAACATATTTCCCAATCTATAGAGCTCCTTTTACAATAAAGTAAACCTTTGTGCTAAAATTCACATGAAAAAAGCTTACATTTTCTTTTTCTGAACGAAGATCATTTCTATGCAGTAAGAAATGAAGTGATGTGGGTGAAGTGATTTCAAAAAAAATATTTACACTGCTCTACAGAGGTTTCTAATGGCACACTAGGAAGAAAATATTGTTATGAATTTCATTGGCTTGATCACAGCGAAGAGTGATTAGGGAAAGACAAAGGAATGTTAATACTTCTAAATGCTGCTAGATGATTTTCTGAATGGGCAATCAACGTACAGGGGTGAAGTCTGGGATCAGGGCTGCACAGATGTGAGTATAAGAAGCAAAGCTAGGCTGGAATATCTCAGACTTTTTTGTGAGAAAAGTTTTGAGATTTTCTGGGAATAGTTTTGTTCAGTTTTTTTTTTTTACAAATACAATTACGATTAGGTTGGCAGCCGCTGCTTCTTCTCCATGATACCATAGCACAGTGTTTTTTTAATTTTTGTCACCACACCACACGCCATACTTGAGTGGTTGCATATCTCTTTGGTGGGACTTTTAGATTATAAAACCAGAAGTCCTGTGATGTCACAAGTTGCTTAGACTTCGGTGGAGAAATGGAGGCAGTCTACCCCCAGTGATGTTGTGGAGGCAGGGATCTGGTTGCACAGCTGCACAGCTCTTCCAGTCATTACTCCAGAGGTGGGTTCCTACCAGTTCGCACCTATTCGGTAGAACCGGTTCATCAAATCTACCGAATCGGTTAGAAGAGGTTCCACCAGTGGACCCGGAAAGCAGGCCACACCTACAGAAGAGGTTCCAAAATTTTTTGAAACCCACCACTGCATTGCTCCCTGATGCAACACACTTGTGGACCTTTCACTGTATAGCAGTTGACCTAGAAGAAGGATGCTAGATTGGAGACACTGTAGAACAAGGGTGACAAACTCACAGCGCACGGGCCAGATTCATAACAGGCTGGCCACACCCATGCCTGGTTAGGCAAAGGGGGAGGGAAAGTCATGATACATCATGTGATGACACTGTGACAATGTGAGTTTGACACCCCTGATCAGAGGTGGGTTACAAATCCCGGCGCTACCAGTTCGCTTGTGTTTGCATGTGACGCTTCTGCGCATGTGCAGAAACGTCTGGGTGGGTGGGTGGGTTCACCCGATCTAGGCTGAAATGGGAGCAACCCACCTCTGCCCCTGATGTAGAAAATGTCGATGGTACTTATCAAGTTGGCAAGAACTTGTACCACAAGGTACAAGCCAAGCTCTGTCACCAACTAAAAAATGGAAAAGTACTCAAATCCTTGGAGGCTTTTGAATAAAATGGTCTTCCCTATTTAACTGCTGGTCAATAGGGCAGCTTCTATGTTAATGCTGATATCCATTGTAACAATTGATTCCATCCCAACTTCATTTATATCTTATCAGGCCTCTGGTGACATTCAAATCTCTACTCAGCCTCATAATTTACTAGTGCATTGTATCTTTTTTAAAACTACTTTTTCTCAGTTAAACAACTTCACAAGACCTTTGTGGAAAGAAAGGAGATGATTGCATCCATGTCAGATTCCTACTAACCTTGCTCCCGAACTGAAATCCTGTTTTCTCTGCGTAGTTTATTGCATCGAGAATAGCACTCTTCAATGCAAGGGGGGAGTTGTTTTCAAATGTCCCAGCTTCAGTGGATCTGCTTTATAAACAAACTTTAGATCTTGTAACCTTTTGGTGGTGCAGTGGTTAGAATGTAGTATTGTAGGCTAACCCTGCCATAAGCCAGGGCTGAGGATTACATCCAGTTTCTAGTGGACAAAGTTGCTCGGTTTCGGTCGGACTTGGACTCCGATTCCGCAGATCCAGCCGAGGCACAAGGGGATAATCTGGTAGACCATCGCTGGGTTGAGTTTCAGGATGTTGCCCCTGAGGATGTGGACAAGGCCATGAGAGCTGTGAGTGCCTCCACATGTGTACTGGACCCGTGCCCCTCCTGGCTGGTTGCTAACAGCAAGGAGGTGACACGGGGCTGGATCCAGGCGGTTGTTACCGCCTCCCTTCGGGAGGGGGTCTTTCTCCCCGCACTTAAAGCGGCGGTGGTGAGACCCCTCCTGAAGAAACCATCTTTGGATCCAGCCGTTCTTAACAATTATCGTCCAGTCTCCAACCTCCCCTTTGTGGGGAAGGTTGTTGAGAAGGTGGTGGCCTTTCAGCTCCAACGGTCCTTGGAGGAAGCTAGTTATCTTGATCCATTCCAGTTCGGCTTCAGGCCTGGCTACAGCACAGAAACCGCTTTGGTCGCATTGACCGATGACCTCTGGAGAGCCAGGGACGGAGGCTACACCTCCATCCTGGTTCTCCTTGACCTCTCAGCAGCTTTCGATACCATCGACCATGGTATCCTTCTGCGACGATTGCGGGAGGTGGGGGTGGGAGGCACTGTTTTGCGGTGGTTCTCCTCTTACCTCTCGGACAGGTCGCAGTCGGTGTTAGTTGGGGGGCAGAGATCGACCCCTAGGCCCCTAAAATATGGGGTGCCGCAGGGTTCGATCTTGTTCCCCCTACTTTTCAACATCTACATGAAACTGCTGGGCGAGATCATTTGGCGGCACAGGATAAAATACCACCAGTATGCGGACGATACTCAGTTGTATCTGTCCGCCCCGTGCCAACTCAATGAAGCGGCGGACGTGATGAAGCAGGGCCTTGAAGCTGTTAGGGACTGGATGAGGGCTAACAAACTCGTGCTCAACCCAGATAAGACCGAGTGGCTGTTGTGTTTCCCTCCCACTAATTCGGCAAGTATTCCATCTCTCAGGCTGGGGGGTCAAACACTACGCCCCTCAGACAGGGTCCACAACTTGGGAGTCCTCCTGGACCCACAGCTGACTTTTGAACACCATTTGTCAGCTGTGACCAGGGGGGCATTTGCCCAGGTTCGCCTGGTGCACCAGTTGCGCCCCTACCTGAACCGGGAGGCTCTCACAACAGTCACTCGTGCCCTTGTGACCTCTAGGCTGGAGTATTGCAATGTGCTCTACATGGGGCTGCCCTTGAAGAGTATTCGGCGACTTCAGCTAGTCCAGAATGCGGCCGCGCAAGCGATTGTGGGTGCACCTCGCTTCACCCACATAACACCTATCCTCCGCGAGCTACCTGTCGATCTCCAGGTACGCTTCAAGGTGCTACTTGTCACCCATAAAGCCCTTCATGGTAGTGGATCTGGGTACTTGAGAGACCGCCTACTGCCAATCACCTCCACTCGACCGATTAGATCCCATAGATTAGGCCTCCTCCGAGTCCCATCTGCCGGTCAATGTCGACTGGCAACCACGCGGAGGAGAGCTTTCTCGGTGGCAGCTCCGACCCTATGGAACGATCTCCCCGTGGAGATTCGCACCCTCACCACCCTCCAGACCTTCCACACAGCCCTCAAAATCTGGCTATCCCATCAGGCCTGGGGCTAAAGACTGTAACCCACCCGAATGGTATGAATGTTGTGTTTTTAATGACGTACTGTCCTACGTTTTAAATGTTTGTTTCCCCCCCCCCCCTTTTTCGAGTTGTAAGCCACCCTGAGTCTCCCCAGGGAAAAGGGCGGCATATAAATAAACTTCAAAAAAAAAAAAAGTTCAATCCTCACTGGCTCAAGGTTGACTCAGCATTCCATCGTTCCAGGATTGGAAGTTGGAACCTTAGAAGCCCATATTATTGGGGGCAATATGTTGATTATAAACTGCTTAGAGAAGGGCTGTAAAGCATTGTGAAGTGGTATATAAGTCTGTGCTATTGCTATTGCTTTTAGCTTTATGTCTGAGTGTAGTTCAAAGCATGGTCCCTCCTAAAGAAAAGATTATTGAATTTGCTATTGGATGGATTAGATGCTAGTAGATCTGCCTGGATCTATAGTTAAGGTACTTGTCTGCCCATCATTTTTGAGATGTCGGAGGGGGTCTTGGCGGGACTGATTAAAGTCTGAGAGTTATCAGGAGCTTAGATAGATTCTGAGGTCTCTTTGAGTGAGGAATTCCAGTGAACATTTGAATTTTCCCCAGACAATTAATTTAGACTTGTGAGAGTCCTCCTGATTTGTCTAAAGAAGATCGGGATAAAAATTAGAGTAAAAACCTTCTGTCTTTTACTTTTCAGGGGAAACCCACCCACCCAGGTTTGTAGAGTACTATGAAATATGATAAGTGGGAGATGAATGGAAACACCCCCTCCCGAGACTTTTGCTAAAATGCAAATTCATATATAACCAAACTTTTTTTTTTGCTGGAAGTCTCCAATATTGTTTAATTTGATAGTTGATTCAGTCTCAAAGAGGAATCATATAAAACAAATGCATATGTCTATATCTCATGATCTGAAATATAAACACAGTACTTTAGATTTTTTCCTGTTTTTATATCAATCTTTTTAAAAATAAATTGAAAAGAGTTAAATCTATTCTTCCTGTTCAATATCCTTGCTCCCTTCTTCAACCACTTAACCAGGTTTCTATTTCATATATTTTGTGTCCTACTTTGATAGAAAAGAAATACTATTGATATTTTTATTCCAGCTTGATAAGAAGCATGTTTGTTTTTGTTCATAGATTTAAAGCCCAAAATGGACCAGCACTGTAAATAAAACATGCAATCTCATTTTAAAAATTTATTACAAGGAACTTTGTTTATGATTTCATGTTCTCCAGTAATAATTAATTGGAGGCCTTCACTGGTCCCTATAGACCAACTATCATTCAAAATGCACTAAAGGATGATCAACACAGAGCATCTCTTCAACAGTAGCAATAACCATATGTGTTTTAGATTCTGGTTTAATATAATTTTTAAAAAGTCTTATTACAATTTATATCATTTACAAATATCAAGACCAACATGTTTCTCCACATCTAGATGGATACGCGCACACAGCATTTATTCCCAGTCACTAATAAATACTTAATAATTGTGATTTTGTATTGCTATAGTTTCTGTGTTCAAAGCAGTGGAAAATCCTGGCAAGTACTAATAAATTAAACATATTTATGTATTTTGGACAACTTGTTATCAATACAAATTATTTTTGCATTACACAAAGTATGTAACAAAAGGGAAGCAAATCTTCCCTTCGGTCAATTTGCAAAATCTTCAGGAAAAAAATTATTTGCAAATATTACAAAATACTCCCTTTCAAGAGTTTGTTCAAGTCGGACAGCATCCAAATGGAATAAAACAAACAAATATATAAATAAAGACAAGCTTCACATCATATGCATATCTGGCAACATTTTATTATAGGCTCTACTGTAGCTATTTAGCATAATCTTGAAAGAGACTGTAGTCTCTGATCAAAAGTAGAGGCCATCTAGAGCAATGAGGAGAAATCAGCAAAATGGATGGATAGTAATTCTGGGGTAAGTTCCCTCTTCTCTATGCATTTCCCATGGCCTGTGCTGATCAAGGGATTTCATCACACAACAGTTGGGGTGCACATTGTGTTAGGCCTAATATGCCTGGTTGCTTGCCACGGCCCACTTGCTACAGTCAACTCACGGTGGCCAACTCGTCTTGGCCAACCCATCATGGGACAACTTGCCGTGGGACAATAGTTTCATTAATATCGAAGAAATAGTGGAATAGAGTCATTAAAGAAAGGATACAGAAGGAGGGACAAAATGAAATGTGAATCACAAAAAATAAAACATTTTAAAAATTATTTTAAATAATTAAATTGAACTTTTTAATTGTCCCACAGTGAGTGGTCCTGTGGCAATTTGGCCATGGTGCGTTGATGGTGACATGTTGGCTGTGGCAAGTTGTCCCATTCCATGGTATCCTAGCCAACCAGGCAGCTATTAGAGTTGACAAACTGTGGTTGATGACTTAGTGTGGTGTGCAAAGCTTGACATGTACTTTTTGCAAATATACACACTGCATATACTATACTGTTGACATTTCTGACTGATGGCAATCCAGTCTCTTCTTGAAAGCTTCCAATGATGAAGCTCCCACAACTTCTGAAGGGAAACTTTTCCATTGGTTGATTGTTTTCACTGTGAGAAAAATTTCTCCTGTTTCTAGGTTGAATTTCTCCTTGATCAGTTTCCATCCATTATTCCTTGTTTGGTCTTCAGGTTCTTTGGAAAATAGGTTGACACCTCTCCCCCCACATTGTCAGACTGTCTGAATCTCTACCTATTTTTGATCAGAATAAAAACCAGCTAAGGAAGATTTGTTTCTTTGTATTTATTCCTCCTATTTTTCCCACAACAACAACCCTGTGAGGTGGGTTTGGCAGAGAGAGAGGGGGGGAGGGAGAGGGTGGAGGGAAAGAGAGAGAGAGAAAGTTTATGAGAATATGAGTGGCCCAAAGTAACTGAGCTGGATTTCATGGCTAAGATGGTACTTGAACTCATGATCTCCCGCTTTCTAGCCTGGTGCGTTAACCACTAGACCAAAGTGGCTCTAAATCATCAAATTGTCAAAATACACTGCATTTCTTCACACCAGATTCTGCATAAAAGTCCAAATCGATTCAGCGTAGGCCTTTTTCGGGTGGCAAGCCCTGTAGCCAGCATTCCATCTATTGCTATAACTAAACTGTTGTAAAACAAGCCTTTCTCTTCCCACCCACATCTGGTACAGTTCAAAGCTGAGCTATAAGAACAGTCTAGAGGAAATAGAAGCCCCATTATGGATTAAAGATTTTAGCAGCTGATTTGCAAGGCAGTGTTTTAACATTAGGCTACATTCCCTGTAGCATGTGGCACATGCTTGTATTATTTATGTAGCTGCAGATATTGTTTCAATGATAAGTCCATATAAAGTTCCAGAGAGGCAGATTATCTACCCATCGTGATCCCTCCTCATCCAGGATTCCAAATTGATAATTATGCACTGTGTAAAATTACTTTTCCCATTATATTTTATTTGTTACTGGGTTGTTCCATTGGTCAACTTGAGCTGTTAAACAAAGGGGAATAAAGAACATTAGACTGACATTCTCTACGCCTTTCATTATTTAATATCCCATTTTATAGCCTCATGTCACTGCCTATAAATCTTATCTTTGTCTGTACAAGCTCTGTGAATTACGGGAAGCTTGAGCCTGGACTCTCGGCATGAATGTTGATCAAGATTGAACGTACATATTTTTGTTGCTTTTTACAACATTCTATTCAAAGGTATTCTTGCATTTAGGATTACAATTCTATACCTGCTTAGCGAGAAGTGAGCCTCACTGCAATTTTACTTTTAGGAAGAAAGTGAGACTGATACTTCAGTGGTGGGATTCAAGATTTTTTAGTACCGGTTCTGTGGGCGTGGCTTGGTGGGCGTGGTGTGGCTTGGTGAGCGTGGCTCCGTGGCCATGGCAGGGGAAGGATACTGCAAAATCCTCATTTCCTCCTGATCAGCTGGGACTCAGGAGGCAGAGAATAGATGGGGGTGGGGCCAGCCAGAGGTGGTATTTGTCGGTTCTCCGACCTACTCAAAATTTCCGCTAGAACTGGTCAGAACCTGCTGAATATCACCTCTGTGATACATGCTTAGTTTTTGCAGTTACTGAAAAGTAAGCTTTTGATCCTTCTTTTATTTTATTTTCTTTTAACTCTTTAATCATATTATAAAATAATTAGAAATCATTTCATTCAGTTAAAATTGTACTCTAATTTTATGGAATAAAACAATTCTTTAATTAATCTATGGAAACCTGAGATATGTAATTTCTTGATCCCTTATCTGGGAGGTTTTTTTAAATCCTAGATTACATGACTTGCATTCCCAGCCTATTAATAGCCATTGGTAAAGATATTTGAAATGCCTGAGCGAATGTCCAAATTCAATTGCTTGACAGTTGCTGTCTAAATTGTTCCTGTTGCTTTCTTGTGCGCTTCATTTCTGTAATGTATACCTCTTCTCTCTAGATCCCTGAAGTATCGCTTTTCACTTGCAGTGACCCGATTTTCCCATTTAGTGGAACCCTGACTTGTTCCACATTTTTATTTGACTGGATGGAGGGAAACTCTTAAGTGTGGATAAAGTTAAGGTGATACCTCTCTTTTATTCCAGACTTGCCCAGCTAAATGTGTGAAGTGTCCTTTGGTTTTGCCCTTTTGGAGGGGGGAGGGTGCACAAGAAGGAACTGTTTTGCTTCCCTTAGGGCCTAGGGTGTCAAACATGCGGAGTTGGCCTGCAGGCCGTTCCAGAGACAATGATGGGCCGCCATGGTCTTGGTCACACCCACCCAGTTGGCCGTGATGATGAGGTCACACCCACCCAGCCCGCCAAAGGCTAACAAAACCCCAACGACGCCCGTGATGGGATCAAGTTTGACACCCTTCCTTAGGGTGAGGTGGTATAGGATGTGGATGGTCAGGAATGATGAGAGAATAAAGAGAGAATGTGGCCTCTTAAAGATTTAAGTATTTGCTGGGAGTTATTTGGTGTATTACTGGTAGTCCGTGATTTATGACTGCAATTGAGTCCACAATTTTCATTGCCAAGCAAGATAGTTATTTAGTGAGATTTGCCCAATTTTACAACCTTTCTTTCCACAGTTGTTAAGTGAAACAGTGCAGTTGTTAAGTTAGTAACTATGGTTGTTAAGTGAACCCGGCTTCCCCATTGACCTTGCTTGTCAAAAGGTCTCGAAAGATGATTATGTGATTCTGAGACACTGCGACCATTAAAAATACATGCCAGTTGCCAAGCATTTGAATTTTGATCCTGTGGCTGCACGATTGTATGTGTGAAAACCAGTCATAAGTCATTTTTGTCAGGGCTATTGTAAGTTTGAACAATCACTAAAGAAAGTCCTGAACAGATAGTCCTCGACTTATTTAGTGACTGTTCAAAGTTACAACGGAAAAAAGTGACTTATGAACATTTTTCACACTTACAACCATTGCAGCATTTCCATGGTCACGTGACCAAAATTCAGATGCTTGGCAACTGACTTATTTATTATGGTTTATGATATTTATGATGGTTGCAGTGGTCATGTGATCCCTTTTGTGACTATCTGTCAAGCAAAGTCAGTGGGTAAGTCAGTTCATTTAACAACCATGATACTAATTTAACAACAGCAGTGATTTACTTAACAATTATTGCAAGGAAGGGAAAAATCCACTTAAGAAATGTCTCCCTTAGCAACAGAAATTTTGAGCTGAATTGTGGACGTAGGTAGAGGACTACTTGTACTACCTGTACTTCGTTTTGTCTTTCCTGGGAAAAAGAAGTTGTTTGTATGTGATGGTGCAGAAGACCTGTGTGTATCCTTTTGATGTTTCTCACATGGCTTTTTTATGCTTCCTTTTGGTCTGAGGGAGGGGTTAGATTTTTATTTGCAGTCAAATATGATCTCTGCCTGTTTTGGTTGGCATTTTCCTTCCATCTTAGGTGATTGTGCCCAAGGTTTTGTGTGTATGGGCATATATTTGTGTGTGTGTGTGTGTGTGTGTGTGTGTGTGTGTGAGAGAGAGAGAGAGAGAGAGAGAGAGAGAGAGAGAGAGAGAGAGAGAGAGAGAGAGAGAGAGAGAGAGAGAGAGAGAGAGAGAGAGTCAGTGTCTGTGTGGTGGATTTTTGTGGTGGTTGTGATTGTTAAAGTCACATTACTTTCTTTTCTTAGGAGATTAGTATGTTGTTCTGCTGTAAGGGCAAATAGATTTTTGGCATTTAGCTCCAGAGTGAATGTCTGCCCTTTAGCTCAATTTCTTAGGCAAGCAACTTATCATTTGTGACATTTTAGGCAAGCCAAATTGGCAACCATTGTTTTGATGTTTATGATAGTTTCTTAAATTTTAATGAGAGTTTTGATGCTGCGCAGTCTTTAACATGCATTGATGTTTCACCCCAGTGATAATTGTGTCTAAAGTTGGTTTGTGTTTTTCTAAGACATATTATCCCACTCCTTATGATTAGCTTTCCCTATGGCCATTGCTTCTTATAAATCCAGAAATAGCATGTGACAGAATGGCTCAGGGCTTATTTCAGATTTGAGAGACAAATAAGAATATCAAAGGTTGTAAGGTACAATCATTCATTAAACCACAACTTAATAAATATGGGTTAAAACACGGCTTTGCTTTTATATTCCAGGGGAGAAAATAGTTGATTTTGCTCCACTGATCTCTGAAACTATGCTATATTAATAATCTCAGACTCCGAAGATATTCTGTGCAGTGCATACCAGCTCTGCACAGCAATAGAATTTGCTCCTTAATGACTAATTACAGTCCATTTTCAGAACTCACATAATTTAATTATTTAAGAACCTTGCAGTGCATTTACTACAAAGCAGGGATATTCATAATTCCAACTGCGCATTATCTTTGAAGTGAATTCACTTAAAAAAATTACACACTGAAATAAATGAAAATATGTTACAGAAAAATAGAATGTTCTTTTCTCTTGCCCTCCTTCTTCAATGCAATTATAATGCTTTTTATTTAACTCTCCAGTGTCAGAAGATACACAGCAGTGAATAGGATTTTTAAGAGTTAGGTTCTCAAGGCCCTTGACTTGTTGAAGCAAAGTCTTAATATGATATTTTAAAAGCAAACATGGCACAGATCATGATAAGTCAATATTCCCATGATTTTGTTTGGTGGTGTAATTGCAAGTAAGACAACTTTGCTTGGTTAATTCACTGCTTATTATATTCCATGTTGTTCTCTTATAGCTATTGGGTGAAATTTTCATGTTTTAAACAAGTGTTTAATTATTTATTGTTCTTAAAATGTTCAGTGCTTGTGTGCATTTTTTGAGTTGCAAAGTACATCCAAACATTTCTGAAAAATGTGGATTTTTGCATGTCTGTTGATGTCACATGGCAATTCAAGAATGCTAATCTTAAGTATCACAACTAAAAACAGCAAACATAAGACTGCAAATGAACACCTACAGTTTTGAAAGTCCTTTTATTGATCATTATTTTAATTTATTTTATTGCTTTCTCCTTGTTAGTCATAAACAAGGATTTGCTGAGGCTCGCTAACTTTTTTGCACTGAGGCCATTTTCAAGCAGTGAAATCAATGAGAAAGGAAATAGTCATAGCTGAATGCTTCTTCTCTCATGGAGAAATTGAATAACAACTTAGTTATTTTATGATTGCCCTCATTAATATTTATTTTTGTAGAGTTACATAGCTACTCTAAGATACCCATGGGTTAGACTCATGAATATTTGTATTTCCTCTTGATGTTTGGCTTGGAGTACAAATATGGATTTTAAAAAAAATGATATGAATTTACATATCATGTGACTTTAATCCAATGGCAAAGTTGCAAACTGAAGGGGGCTTTTTTATGGGTGCATGGAAGAGGGGCAGAAAATGTCAAAAGCATTAATATCAGTGGTGGGTTCCTAACCAGTTTACTACTGGTTTGCTCATGCTCGCTTGCTCTCTAACTAGCGTGTATGCACAATGCTTCTGCGCATGTGCAGAAGTGTCCGGGTGGGTGGGCAGAGTCTCCGGCCACCAGCACTACTGGTTCAGCCGAACTGGGACAAACCAGGAGCAACCCACCTCTGATTAATATGTAACTGAATTAAGAGGCAAAATCTTGGTTCCACTTAACATAGTTAAGAGCTCTGGACCAGTTGCACAATTGCAGTTCTGTTGCCAACACTTGTCCCTATGGAAGCGTCTCTCCTCCCTTGAAATTTGATTGGTCCCAAATCTACCAGCCTTTTAGAGGTACCAAAACCTTCTGATACCAAAACCTTCTATAGGTTTTGGTATCAGAAACTGCAGGAATGGTGAGTTGCAGGCCTGGTTCCTGGTTATGGTATGTTTTAGTTTATTATGCTTTTGAGTTTTTTTTCTCATTTTCCTTTGTACCTGTTTTTTTTACCTATGTTAATTACCCAGAAATTCTTGGCAAGTAGACAGCCCAATCAATCAATCAGTCAACCAATAAATAATCAATCAGACTTTTTGTGAAATGCTTGTATTCATTGCCATAAATAAATACCTGTCCAATTGTCTCCGTGCAAAAAGGATCCGATATTTCATTCTGTTTAATATTTCGTAGAGAAAATGCACCCTGGATTCCATTCTTCCATTTGTATCTGAGCCAATGATCTTCTCTTCATGGAAAAAGAAAATGTCAAAAAAGGAGAGGCTATTAAAGGAACAATAATGCTAATTTGCTCCTGATTCATCTGGGCGTCCAAATGCTTTCATACTCTGCCTTTACCAGGGCAACTAATCCAATACATTATGTGCCATAAAAATTGTGCAATCATTTTTGACTTTCTAACTGTTCATATTGAATTTGTGTCTATAAAAATTGATCATTACTGTAAGCTTTTCCCACTTTGTCTATCACATGTATTCCTATTTCTGTTGCTCTAACCTAAGTAACCAAACCCTGTTAAAACCTTTATTCAATACTGTTCATCACATATCAAATAGGCAGAGTGAGAAATAATGATACTATTAAAGCTAACAAATAGTTTCAAATGTTCGGTTCTTGGGTCATAAGCATTTTACTGAACTGCTTTTTTAAAAGGCCCTTATTATATTGCATACCGATTCGGCCCTTCTGCCAATCCTTTTCTTTCAAGCCCTTTCATACTTTTTTGCTGTTGTTGTTTGACTGAATCTAGTGCTTCATTGTCTGGGTAGACTTTACAGCTGGATAAAGCTCTTTGTTCCCTTGACTGAGTTTGTGCTGTTCTTTGGCCTTGTTTCTCAATGCTATCTCACCGCAGCAGCAGACATTGAAAACATGCTATTCCCACACCCACCAAACACAACGCTTGGGGATAAGAGCTGTACCATTGATAGAGTCTGCATTCTTTCCCACTGGTTCCCACCAGAATGTCGCTAACATTTTCCTGGGCCTTATCAAATTAAAAAAAAGAAGAAGCTATTGAAAAGTGGAAACAAAACATCAGACTCTATTGTTGGGCAACATTGATTGCTATCATCTGTGTTTTCCATCATTCTACATGAAGCCTACAAACATCACCTAATACAGATCCTCAGATTTACTGTATTGTACTGTTAATCTTTCATCCTAGCTTTTCAAATAATTTTGACACTTTCCAGTTTTTAACCCATAGGTTGCCTCTACCTGATATACTGCGAAAGAGTCAGGTTAATTTTCAAAGCTGCACTTTCCTCTTATGTGACTGTGAAAAACAGAATGTGGAGCACTTCCTGCAGAATTATTGGGCTGTTAAACTTTGATCTAAGCAGATAATAATTCTGGGTTTAATTCTTCTACTTAATTGTTCTAAACTGTAAACAGGTTAGAGTTACTTAGTAGGATGGTCAGTGAATAAATTTGATGAATTAATAAATAAATTTTCAAAACTTGATTTCAGTATATTTACGTATTTCAGTATTGAAAGAAATAGCAGTGACCTGAAAAAAATTGCATTGTATTGTATTGTATTGTATTGTATTGCACTGTACTATGCTATGCTATGCTATGCTATGCTATGCTATGCTATGCTATGCTATGCTATGCTATGCTATACTATACTATACTGTTCTGACCCCCCTCGTTCCACACCAAAGCACACTCCGAGCCAAAGATACTTTATGCAATTTATTAACAGACAGACAGGTCCTTGGCAGCAAACTGGCACAGACAAGCTTGGGCAGCAATCCAGCAGAGATAAGCGCTGGCAGCAATCCAGCCTGCAAAGCTCACAAAAATGTTCTCCAACATTCTTCCTGTGTTGACTTCTGCAAGAGGGGCGTGTGCACAAGCAGTCTTTTTATAGTCTGGAGAGGAGCCTAATGACCACCAGCTGAGTGCAATTACCTCCTGTAACTGCGCAACTGTTCCTGACGCCAATTAGCTCTTTGGTGCCGGGCATCCAGGAACAACTCACTGCTAACCTCAGGCTCACACTCCTTGTCTCCTCCCCACTGGTCCAAGACTCAGGTGCCTACTGGTGGCCCACCAGTCTCTCTGCGCCCTGCTTGGAGTCGGAACCCTGTCCAGGATCCTCCACATCCTCCAGAGCCGACTCATAGGGCCCCTCGCTGTCGGAGTCTGGTGGCAGCTCCAACGGCTCCTGCTGGGCCACAACAATATACTATACTTATTATATTATATATTAATATTTCATATCATTGTATTGTATTGTATAGTAGTCATGATAATGATATATATCCTTGAGGAAACACTGTTTGAACAACAAAATTAGCTGTAGCATATAAAACTTGAACATTGTTTGCCATATTTTTGCATTATTATATCCAACTTTTTCCCAGCAAAATGGAAAACTGTGTAATTACACCCTGCAAAAGTTGGTAATAGATCCTGGGAAATGTACTGATGTTAGAATGGATTGTTATCAATATGTAGATGATACATAATTTGATTTTCCCATCTCTTTAAAGCCACATGGGCTTGTACAGTATTGCTGTGAAGTTACACTCAATCCAGTAAAAATTGCTAATGCCTAATAATAATAAGGGTACTACTGAAAGAACAGATAGACTGATCGTTGGAACTTTTTAAAACTTTTTTTAGCATTTTTTTTACTACAGTTCAAGCAAAATACTAAAAATAAGTAAAAAAAGGTTCTGATAATCAACTGTGCTGCGTGATGGTAGGAATCTTTTTTGTGTGTGAAGTCCAGCTGCTTTTGCATTGTGTATGAGTCAGTTGTGCAGCTTTTGTGTTATTTTGTGTAAAGTGTGAGAGTTTGTTTTTGAGCTCTCTGTGACTCTGTGAGGTTCCTGCTTGTTGTCTGCCCGGTCACGTGACCACCAAGCCACGCCCACTCAGTCACATGATCACCAAGCTATCCTCACAGAATCGGTAGGTAAATTTTTTGAATTTCACCATTGCTCTTACATATTACACAATGCATGAATTAGGTCCCAGGTTTACGTTTGAAGGGTTAAAAGATATTTGCACATGTCATTGTAGTAGTTAATTTAAGAAGTTCTTTAGACAATGAGCCTTGAGCTGAGCCAAGATTAATTTAAATATGAATTGGCTCAGTGTACAGATTTTGTTATACTACGAATTGGCTGGCATTTCCTTTAAAACTCATTTAAACTCTGATTTGAAAGACATAAATACAAATACTTTGTAGCTTGTTCATGGTCATCATGGCTATGCAAATGTGCATTTTCCACATTTTTCCCATGTTAAAATCTTCTCTGGCTGAAATTTTGGTTGTTTGCAAATGCAAGAATTTTGGCAGCGATAATTCTCTGAGCTGATTATATATTTATAAATTAATTTTTTGGGGTATGTATAGTTTTATTAGAACTTCTTGTTTGAAAGAAAATAAAAAGCAATAGAAACTAATAGAAAGGAAGAAAAAAGAGAGAAAACTGTAAAAAATGCAAGAAAAGAAATGTTCAAGAAAAATAAGACAGAAAAAAATTAAGACATTTCTAATATTCTTCACAGCAATTATAAGTACAGATAGATCTTAGGCTCTCTCTCTAAAATTACATATGACTTCATTTTATAATCTGTTCTATCTAACCATCAAAGTTCATTATTTTTATTTTATGCAAAACCTCCATAAGAGGCTTCCAGTCATCAATAAATATAGATACTGTCTCTTCTCTAATCCAACAAGTCAGTTTATCTATTTTAGCAAAATATGTCAGCTTTACTAACCATTCTTCTTAGTAGATAGTTTATTTATGATGTTACTTTTACATGTCTTTCAACCTAAAACAAAGCACAAACATCATGATGTACTGTTTTTCATTTGGATATAATTTCTAAACCTTAAAACATCACAATCAGCAAAATTTGAAGCAGAAAAATTGAGAGGAAAATTATATAGTTGAAACTGTGACACTGAAGAGGAGTAAAATATCTGAGCAATTTAATTCAGATCAAAAGGGGGTTCATTTAATCCGGACAATTCTAGGTAGAGGCAGATATTTCTCTCTCTGGGTACATTGAGAACAGTGATGTGCGGTGAGGTTTATAGCTGGTGAGGCACTGACACAGGGGTTTCAAATTTTTTTAGACTTGTGGACTTCAACTCCCAGAATTCCACAGCCAGGCATGCTCAGTTCCGATTTAAAGTGATGGCATTTCCCCCCCTTGCAAAATAAGTTTTCCTTCATTCTTTTTCTTCTCCCTCCCCCCTCCTTTCTTCCTCTCTCCCTCCCTCCCCTCTCTTTCAAACAGACACACGCACACAGAGAAGTTGGATCCCTCTCTCACTCACTCTCTCTCAAACAAACACAAACACAGAAGTCATCCACTGTGACTCTGGCAGCAACTACCTCAGCCTTTTTCCTTTTACATTTTTTTTCTTTTCATGATGACAGTGGTGAGGCCCTGCCTCCCCTGCCTCCCCTGACTGCACGTCCCTGACTGAGAATATATCTGCTGAACAAAACTGCACATTGGCGTCAGGAAGGACATCTGGCCATTAAAACAGCTCCATTCAGTTGCCCTGACTCCACCCCACAAGGGATTATGGAGTCGTTAAAAGACTATGATGAATTCCAGTCAGCCTCCTGAACAGACTCGACTCTACTTTCCCACTAACTTAAAAGTCCTTGGCAAAAGTGCAGCCAGTATCAGAGCAGGAGTGGGTTGCTGCCGGTTTTACTACTGGTTTGCTGCACATGCGTGTGCTGTTCAATGTAAATTATTCTTTGTGCATGCACAGAACAATTTACAGTGAACTGTGCATGCACAGTCACTAAAAACTAAAATGGTGGTGACCCAGCAGCGGTGAGAGAACTGGTTTGGTGGTGTGGCAGGCCTGGGTCACTGCCGGTTCTGCGACCCAGGCCTGAATTCTACTACCGGTTCGGCCAAACTGTATCAGAGCAATGCTCTGTATTTCACATCATGTCAGAAATAAATCTAGCTATCATTTGCACCAATTGCACTTTTCCAAATATTATTCAAGAATCGATCCATCCAGTGTGCATAAGGGATTAAATATGGATTACAGTGGGCCAATATGCTTTTTTTTTATAAAGGCACACAATTAATGCAATGGTTGAAATATTTTTTGAAAAAAAAAATTATACGGAGTCATCTTGAGATTTATATAATACTGAAAATGGGCAAAATATATACCTTTCCTTCATAGAAATACTCTATTCTATGTCTGACCTTACATAGGGTGGGACCTGAATTGAGATTTCAGAGTTGTTAGCCAATTTATATTTTCAAAGCAGGTGCATTTTAATAAAAGTGGTCTTCCATTCACTGTCTTGTGCTAATCCATTACTGTATTGGATGACAGTTGAAAACTTAATCTACAGGTTTAATGCAATATTTCAGGCATGCAAATATTCAGTGAAATATCTTGGGAGACAGTTTATTCTGGAAATTAGTATCAGGGCAAAATGAACTCCAATCTTCTAGTAGAAAAGTAAAACAAGGTATAGGAAGCTAGAGACTTAAAAAATGATCACAGCAAGCATGAATTTCAGCTACGAGAAAGAAAAATTTCCCCTAAATGTTTTTTGCTTTGGTTTTTTTGTTCATCTATTCATTGATTAAGCTCCCTGTAGGATCAGTATTGGATGGATTAGCTGGGAGTTTTACACATGTTCACCTGATTTTATTTGCTGTTTCAAAGTCAATTTCTATGTGGATTCACAAATCTGCTTCAACTAAGTAATTTAGCCAAAGTGTTGATGCATTGAAACACCCATTCAAAGGCTTCCGCATAGTCCTTTGTGGCAGCATAAAGTACTTATACAATCACATTGAGAAAACCTGCTTCACCTGATGGGGTCTGAACTGGCTGTGATCTTCAAATTATAGTGGATAATTCAGTGGAAAAAAATCAACCCAGTATGAGGTGCAATGAGAAAGACAAATTGTATTTGTCGGATCATTAAGAAAGGAACTGAAAATAAGGCTGCCAACATTGTAATGCCTATATACAAATCTACCTAGCAACCATTCTTGAAATAACTGTAAACTTCTGTTCACTCCTCATTAAGATATTTTAAAAAAATCTGACTTAGAAAAGGTTGAAAAGAGCAACAAAGATAATTAAGGGGTTGGAACTATTCCCTGAACAAAATGGTTCTAACAGGCAAGTTTCTTTTTAACTTTAAAAGAAGAAAATGGTTGGGGAAGGTATATAAAAGAGGAATCTAAAAGCTTGCATTGTGGGTAAAGCATCAAAAAAATCTGAACAGTGAGAAACCTGTCAAGGAACAGTCAGATAAGAGACAGCATAGCCTGCAGCTGGTGGGGCAAGAGGTTCAGAAGAAACCCTCCCTAGGAGATGGGGGCAGAAATGCACTTTCAAACTTGCAAAATTCCATTAAAGTACCATATTTTTCAGAGTATAAGATGCTCCAGAGTATAAGATGCACCTTAGTTTTTCGTCCCTCTGCCTACCAGCATCCATGGTATTCAGCTGACACATGGTGACAAGATCAGCCAATGAATAGGCATAGCAACTAAGTCAGCCAATGAGGGCTGTTTCGACTCTGGAATTTGCTGTGTAAGCACCAAGGAGACAGGAAGGAGCCTGCTTTAGTCAATAAGTGAAAGTTAAACTCCTTGCGTTTTGCTTGTATTTACTGCTGCCTTGAAAAACCTGTTTTTGGTAATGTATTGTATATTATTATTATTTTGAATCCTGCTGAATCAGTTACTGTGCTTTCTGAATGTGATTGCTGCGGCAAACTCTGACCATCTAGGTCAGTTTCAGCACTTATTGCAACTTGATTCAGCACGGCTGATTGCTGGGTGTATCAGACTGCTGGAATACCACAATCAGCTGTTCCAGGCTGCAGGGATTGCCACGGACCATTGCTGCCTCATTGCCTCACACTTTTAGCCTCTGGGGTGGGTGAGTGGGGCTACATTCGGTGTATAAGACACACTCAAATTTACCCTCTTTTTTGGGGGGGAAAGGTTATACTTATACTCTGAAAGACACGGTACTTTTATAATAAAGTAAAATTAGTTTATATGGTCATGCTTCCTGACTGGTCTACCTGGTAAGGCTAATATCAATATTGTAAGGTAGAAAGTTCAATTCTCCTCCCATCTTCTTTACAGCCTGAAAAACTACGAAGGGTCTCACCTGAGCTTCTTGACCTGTCCATTATCCAGCTTAATGTCCTCTTGTATCTTATTTGACCATTCCCTAGGCAGCGTCTTTTGGCACAGCCTCCCAAGGTCTTTCTCCTTATGTACCATTATACAATCTGACCCTGAACAAGGTCAAATAGTTATTGGTACTGGAGATTGGCTTCAGGATTTGACAGATATTCCTGATTGGGTCACATGTTCTCTTAAGAATTAAGTTCATGATAAGCCAGATATGTCCATTCTTGAAGGACAACAAGCTGAAAGCAGTGAATCCCATGATCGGATTGCTGTAATCTGTTTCTTGAAGGATGGTCCTTGAAGATAATCAGGAAATGAGCAACATAGGTTCACTTGGAAATACCCAGTCAAGAGCATTGTGGAGCAGGGCTTCTTAGTAAAGTCCCACTGGAACTCAATTGCTTTGCCAGATTATAATAAGTTGATTGATTGATTGAATTTGTCAAACATGTATGAGATAACAAACAGGTATAAGTATAAACATGGACATGAACACAGCAAATGGATACAAATAAATTATACATACAGTTCTTTCTGTCATATAGTCCATACTGAGAGTATCTATAACCACTAACTATGTCTCTTCCCTTATCTAGTGTGCCAAATAGTTGGTTTATAGAAGACACCGCATATCAGTGGTGGGTTTTAAATTTTTTTAGAACCTCTTCTTTAGGTGTGGCCTGCTTTGTGGGAGTGTTTTGCTGGCCATGTGACCAGGTGGGAATGGCTTGCTGGCCATGTGACCAGGTGGGAATGGCTTGCCAGCCATGTGACTGGGTGGGCATGGCCAACTTGTAAAATGTGGTGAAACTCACTTAACAACACTATTGCTTAGCAACCAAAATGTTGGGTCAGAACTTCTGGCATTTGAAGTACGCAAGTCTTAAAGCTGTCAAGTTACAAGACCCTTTCACTCCTAACCCTTTAGAAAAAAAACCCCAGAGGTGTTCAAACTTGACAGCTTTAAGACTTGTGGACTTCAACTCCCAGAATTCCTCCTCTTGTTCTTCATCTTGATGATGTGTGGATGGGCGGGGTGAGGGAGCTGGAACCGTTTCTAAACAGCACTGTAGATTTGTGGAACCTCTTCTATAGAAGAGGTTAGAACTGGCAGGAACCCACCCCTGCCACATATGGAACATGGATCTCACTTCTGTGCCTAGTTTACATCACTCTGGCAGTTCCCCCAAATACAAATAGTGTAATCAGGACTCTTTTCTAGTGCGAAGACCATATATAGTCTATAACTTGTTTGAAAATACTTTGTACAATGAGTTATTCCAATTATCATTCCCTCATTTTTCTTCAACTCTTCCCTGAAAATCTGTGGGAATTCGGAAATAAATCTATCCAACTTCTCTGCATTTGAATACTCTACAGGAACAACCCATTAATTTCCAAAAGACTTTTGTGATCCTGCTTGGTTTACAATGAAAGGATCGCAAAAATCTCAGGAAATAAATTGGTTTGCTCCCTTGGTTATAATGAAAGATAGACTCTGCCAAATTGAGTAAAGTGCACATTTATTGGGCAATTTCCACTAAGTACAACAATCTGTTTATTGTAATCATGAAGTTGACAGATGACTTTTTTAATTTAGATGGATAGTGATAGAATAAATGGGAAGGATTATTATTTTTTGGTCAATGAGAGATATACCAGAACTTCAGCCAAACTCCATTATACTCACAGATGCCAACAACTTTGACCCTGAACCTTATGAGACTCTCATATTTTTAACTAAATATAGATTTGGTACTTCTGCCCACCAAATGGATCCGCCTTGTGTGTATATCCAACATAGAAGCCTGTTCTAAAAATCTGCCATTAGTCTTAAACATTCAGATACTTTCAAAGCTGGCCTTTAGAAGGTTTCCAAACTGTCAGATGAAACTCAAATACTTTGGTTACCTAAATGAGAAGGAAGGACACACTGGATGCAGGGAAAGACTGAGGGCAAAAGAAGAAGGGAACGACGGAATGAGGTGGCTGAGTGGAGTCACTGAAGCAGTAGGCCTGAGCTTAAATGGACTCCAGAAGATGGACAGGAAGGCCTGGAGGAATGATGTCCGTGGGGTCGTGATGGTTCAGATACGACCTTGCAACTAATAATAACAACAACAAACAGTCAGAATTCAGCAAGGTGTTCGATATAGTATGAAAACGGGCAAGGTGATTTATATCCACCAACTATCAAAATAATGATACTGTTCTGGGCTCTCTTTTTTATTAGCCTCTGGGTAAAAAAAGTCTGTTTCTGAATTCCATTAAATTGGATAGTTTATATCAAAACTTCAATTACAAGGGATGAATGAAGACACCATCTCAATTTTTTTGACCTGCCCAGCAGAGGTCCATGTTATGCAGTGCCATTCAAAACACATTATCTTAAGCAGCTGGGCCCAGCAATAACTGAAGGTGAGTATAATGTTACAGAGGGTGGGCACCTATTTCATTCCCTAAGCTATAGATGGCAAGCTTGGTACCACACTCCAAATATTGGATGGGAACAAGACAAGAAGTCAGAGCATTATGTTGAAAGATGTGCACTGTCAAGACCAAACATATGCAGCCATAAGGATGGAAAAAATAATCCCAGTAGGAGAAAAAAATCTTCAACTTTTCTCTAACCATGTGCACGTTCTTGCCAACATAATAAGATAATAATCCCAAAGTTGCTTTTTCAAGGCAACTGGACTTCCTTTGTTTTTCCTGGAAGATGTTTTGTTTCTGAAGAACTGAAGAAGCTTCTTGGATGAGTAATGAAATGTCTTTAAGGAAAAACAGTCCAGTTGCCTCTTGAAAAGCACCTTTGGGATAACCATGACCTGGATGACTGAGAATCTCCATAGACACTAATAATATGATAGTTTACCCTTCCATTTTTGTATCAATGTGCAGCACATAAATGTACAAACATTCACATTTCAAGAAAACAAAACATTTTTGTACAAAATTTCTATTATATCCACTGTTTTTGGAGTTGAAAACATTATAGTGCAAAATTCTGGGAGGAGAATAATATGTATTCCATCTGTGTCTTTATGCTGGAAGTGTAAATTAGGTTGGTTTGCTTCAATATGCAGACTAAACAAATTTATCCAATATCTTTACTGAAGCCCTGGAGTAGTTTTTCAGCTCTTTCAAAATGCATTTCTCCTCTAAAAAATAAATGTAACAAGACAAGACTTTAAATTGATGTGGTTTTCATGCCAAGTTTTACTCCCCCAGGTGGTCAGCTTGTCTCATGATTAGTGGAGAAAACAAGATAGGCAACTGAGATTGGCAAAGTCCTGAAAAGTAAATGAAGTTTAAATGATGACCAAAAGAATCTGGGATCAACTCCTTTCTCATCCTCCTTAGAAGCACATCTTATGAATGCAGAAAGTGTTTACTTAGAAGTAAATCTTACCAAAATCAGAGATGCTTCCTTCCATTTCTTCTCACAAATCTCAGTTGGTTGCATTCAAATCTGAACCATTTATTATTCTTTGCAGCTCTAATTAATACAAATTTAAAGGGAGTTTCACGGTGTGCAGTTTTGTCAAAAAAGGGGGGAACTTGGAAATTGGAGCTAACACAGATGTTAGCTATTCAATATTTGAGATCAATGTGCAGCAGTCTCTTATTTTATAATTCCCATTAATCTTTTCTCCGTAGCATACCAAATCTGCTGCCCTATATTTTCTACATTCTATTTTTTATTGAAAATTTTTGAAAAAAAAAACTTTTACAAATGTTTACCTCCCTCCCCCTACCCTCCCCCCAACCCCCCCCCCCAACCTTCCCCCCCCAACTTCCCAGAACCAATACAGGGTATAAAACTTTAACAAAGATATTCTAAAATAAATTTTAAAAAAGTTAGTATCATCTTTCATTTGAGCTTTAACTCCTCTTTGCTAGGCTAACTCTAAACAAATTATATCATTCCTTGTTTCTTCAGTCATAAACTATCTGGAATTTCTTAGTCCTATATTTATTTTGAGTATAGTCAATCCATCTTCTCCACTCCAGTGTATATCTCTCATTTGAATGGTCCTTGAGATATGCTGATATTTTAGCCATCTCTGTTCGGTTTGTTACTTTTAATGTCCATTCTTGAATAGTAGGCAGATTTTCCTTCTTCCAGGATTGCGCCACCAACAGTCTTGCTGCAGTTATTAAATGCAAAATCAAGTTAGTTATAATTTGTTGAGTTAATCCAATCACTGATTACTGATAAAACTACTGCTTTATAATATAATTTAAATTTGGTAATTTCAAACCTCCTCTCTCATACACATCTTGCATTATTTTTAGTTTTATTCTCAGCTTCTTCCCTGTCCATACAAATTTATTAATGCCCTTCTGCCATTCTAGCAAATTTGCATCTTTTTAAAGTATTGGTATCATTTGAAAAAGAAATAAAAATTTAGGTAGAACGTTCATTTTCACTGCTGCTATTCTTCCCAAGAAAGATAATTGTAATTTTTCCCAATTTTTCATCTCTGTCTGAATGCTGCGCCATAGTGGGTCATAATTATACTTATATAGTTTCCCATTTGAGGTTGAGATATAGACTCCTAGATATTTAACCTTTTTAACTATTTCACATCCTGTCATTCCTTCTAATTCTTCCCTTTGTTTAGTGTTCTTATTTTTCACTAGCATCTTTGTTTTCCCTAAATTTATTTTAAATCCGGACACTTGGCCGTATTGATTAATCATATTCATTAAAACCTTGCTAGATTCCTGTGGTTGGGTTAATGTTATAACCAAATCATCCGCAAAAGCACGTGTTCTATATTCTTGATGCCTAATCTTGATTCTCTGTAAATCATCTGATCTCCGTATTTTATTCAACAATAATTCCAGAGTTAAGATAAACAGTAATGGGGATAGGGGACAACCCTGCCTCTTTTCTACATTCTTAAAAACATGTTACTTTGCCTCTCTCATTGCATGTTGTCTCATAAAGACTAGATGAATCGGTAGCAGCCAGCTAAGATACATCTCTTCTGATCTGCATGTCCCAGATCAATGTGTGGGAAAGTAAGAAGATATTCCATATTGTAAAAAAAAAATATTTTGACAGGACCAGAGTGCTGACTATATTGCCCAGTAACAAGTTGGCAATAGGAATATTTGAATCTTGCATGGAAGGATATAGGCTATATAAAGTCAGTTAGCAAGTCAAGTAGGGATTTCAAAAACAATCATAAGGCATAGTATGCCCTTCATTTACCAATGAAAGAAGTCTCATCTTGTAAAAAAAATGTGGAGACTCTAGAAAGAGTGCAGAGAAGAGCAACAAAGATGATTAGGGGACTGGAAGTTAAAAAATATGAAGAACAGTTGCAAGAACTGGGTATGTCTAGTTTAATGAGAAGAAGGACTAGGGGTGACATGATAGCAGTGTTCCAATATCTCAGGGGTTGCCACAAAGAAGAGGGGGTCAAACTATTCTCCAGGGCGCCCTGAGGGTAGAACAAGAAGCAATGGGTGGAAACTAATCAAGGAGAGAAGCAACTTAGAACTAAGGAGAAATTTCCTCACAGAAGAATTAATCAGTGGAACAATTTGCCTCCAGAAGTTGCGAATGCTCCAACACTGGAAGTTTTAAAGAAGATGTTGGATAACCAATTGTCTGAAGTGGTGTAGGTTTCCTGCCTAAGCAGGGGGTTGGACTAGAAGACCTCCAAGGTCACTTCCAACTCTGTTATTTTATTCTATTTTACATAGGACAGAAAAAGAAGAAGCAGAAGTTTCTATATTGCTCTGCCTATACTCTATATAGGTTTTCACATTTTAAAATACTCACTGGAATTCCTATGTTGTTACATTCACCTATTCAACAAATTTTCCTACAAAGAAGTTAGAAAAAATGTTCTTAGGATCAGTTGTTTCCACCTGAAGGCAGCCACCTGAAACCTGTCCAGAAGTCTGCTTCTTCTTTCTCTTTCTTTGATAAGCACACCTGTAATGAATCTGCTGAAAATAGGTTTGCATGGCCTCATTCTTTAATTGCTCCTAGGTTTGCATGGATCAGTGTTGCCAGTACATGTTATTGTTATGCATTTTAACAGATTCTTAAAATTTTATAGAATTATTTTGATGTATCTTTTGCCTCTTTTCCTTAGTATATTAGTTTTATAAACAAATGTTCCTAATAGATTCACTCTTTCTCTATTTTAAGAGGAAGCTGTTATTATTTCTAAATGATACTGCTAAACTTTGTATGTTCTCAACTTTTGCACATACTTTTCTGCCTCTGGATAGACCTTCCCTGCCAATCTATCATATTTGTGTGAATTTTCAAGTAAAGAACAGCTATTACAAGTAGTCCTTGACTTACTACCATAATTGGGTTCATAATTTTCATTGCTAAGCAAGATGGTTCTTAAGTAAGACACACCCAATTTTACATTTTTTTCACCATGGTTGCTAAGAGAATCACTGCAGTTGTTAAATGAACCATGCGGTGGTTAAGCAAATCTGGCTCCCTGCATTTACTTTGCCTATTTGAAGCTGGCTGGCAAAGTCATGAAGAGCAGTCACATGACCCTAGGATGCTGTAACCATTGTTAAAAATGCCAGTAGCCAAGCAGCCAAATTTTGACCACATGACCCAGGAGATGTTTCCGTGTCATAAGTTTGTGGCCTGGTCATAAGTCACTTTTTTCAGTGCCATTGTAACTTTGAATGACTACTAAATGCATGGTTGCATGGTTGCATGGTTGCATGGTTGCATGGTTGCATGGTTGCATGGTTGCATGGTTGCATGGTTGCATGGTTGCAAGTTGAGGACTACCTGTAATAGATGCTTATTTTCGCTGCACATCTCTTTTTGTGAATTTTGCATATTTGCTTGCACTGAAATCATTGGCTTATTATCTTACCTTCCTACTGGTTCCCTTTGATTAGTCTAACATAAAACATGACTATGCTCATGCAAAACGTATGCATAGCTTGAAAGAAATCAAGGTAAATTTCCTAACCACAGCAGAATACTTCATAGTTCAATGGCGCTTTTCTGCTATTTTGGGATCGTTATCATGTTAGAACAACATACATCGTTGCAATATCATTTATATATCAATATCATTTGTGTGTGTGTGTGTGTGTGTGTGTGTGTGTGTGTCTGTCTGTCTGTCTGTCTGTCTATCTATCTGTATCTATCTATCTCTATCTCTATCTCTATCTCTATCTCTATCTCTATCTCTATCTATCTCTATCTCTATCTCTATCTCTATCTCTATCTCTATCTCTATCTCTATCTCTATCTCTATCTCTATCTCTATCTCTATCTCTATCTCTATCTCTATCTCTATCTCTATCTCTATCTCTATCTCTATCTCTATCTCTATCTCTATCTATCTATCTTTATCTTTATCTTTATCTTTATCATCTTTATCTTTATCATCTTTATCTTTATCTTTATCATCTTTATCTTTATCATCTTTATCTTTATCATCTTTATCTTTATCATCTTTATCTTTATCTTTATCTTTATCTTTATCTTTATCTTTATCTTTATCTTTATCTTTATCTTTATCTTTATCTTTATCTTTATCTTTATCTTTATCTTTATCTTTATCTTTATCTTTATCTTTATCTTTATCTTTATCTTTATCTTTATCTTTATCTTTATCTTTATCTTTATCTTTATCTTTATCTTTATCTTTATCTTTATCTTTATCTTTATCTATCTTTATTGATCTATCTTTATTGATCTATCTATCTATCTATCTATCTATCTATCTATCTATCTATCTATCTATCTATCTATCTATCTATCTATCTATCTATCTATCTATCTATCTATCTATCTATCTATCTATCTATCTATCTATCTATCTATCTTGGACAGTGAGGGAAAGTTTCACCAGCATAGTGGGTTGTCTGACATGACATTGATATGAGTAACCACCAACCATTTTTATCAACCACATTAAACTCTCTAAACTCTACCAAGCGGTTTTAGGATGTCAAAGGGAACATTGAACTTCTTTAGTATTTTAAAATTCTTGCTTCTTTCATATATCCAGCCTGAACAGAAGCCTTAGCTCAATGATGGTGAACCTATGGCACGCGGAGCCCTCTCTGCAGACATGCAAACCGTTGCCCAGCTCAGCTCCGCCCAGCATGCACGGGCACCTCATGCTGGCCAGCTGATTTTCGGGTCTCTGATATGCATGTGGGAAATGCACATGCATGTGGGGGGGCATGTGTACATGCACGGGGGTATGGGAGGGAGCAGGTGTGTGTGTGTGGTGCACCCCCATGTCCTGTTTTTGTCCCAGGAGGCTTGAGGGAGGCATGCTAGGCCCAAAGCAGGATGCAAAGCAGGATCCAATGTGTGCATGTGCAGGGAGGCGGGCGGCATTGCGTTATGGGTGTGGGCATGCACGCACGCATGTGATTTCGGCAAGGAGAAAAGGGTTAGCCATCACTGCCTTAGTTTCTCTCTCTTGTGCTAATGTAATGTCAAACTATCAGTCCTGCTGATAAAACTGGCAGTTCCATGCAGCTGTCAGCACCCTGAATGTGGATTGCGGCCGACTGTTCCTGTGTACAGTCTTCAGCTTAAATCTCTTGTCAATAAATGGGAAGCAGCTCAATACTTACATGTAGAGCCTATCTAATCTCTGGCCTTCCAACTCATTCTTCCAGATCTCCTCATTAACTAGCAAAGAACATTGCCATTAGACTAAAGCATTGACCACGAGTGTCAAACTCATGTTGTCATGGCATTGTCACATGACACACTGGGACTTTTCCCCCTTCGCTAAACCAGGTGTGGGTGTGGCCAGTGCATGATGCATATGGCCCATGGGCCAGATGGTTGACAGCCCTGGTATTGACTGTCTTGGGCTGGGTTAACAAGAAACCAGGTTTGACCAGGTGTCCTGCCCAGTCTAATATTCCACTACTCAGCTAGTCAGGTGCCCAAGAAACATCTAATTTGTCATCTAGTTATGCCAGTTGTCCCCAAACTATGGGTGGGATTCTACCAGTTCAGACTGATTTGGGCAAAACGGTAGCTCCCATGATCAGCTGGGAGCTAATCAGTTCCCCCCAACGATCAGATGGGCCCACCCGCCCACACTATTTTCCTACCTTTATCTTCTCATCTGATTCACATGGCAGAGCATATTGCTAATCCGAAGAAGTCCAGAAGTGAAGATTTCTTCACTGTCAGGTGCATGCACAAATCGCACGATCACCAAACCGGTTGTTAAACTGGGAAGATCCCACTACTGATCCAAACCCAATAATCAGATACAGTAAAGTTCTACAGCTTCAGAAGGATAACAGACATGATGCAGGGTTATGTAATGCCTGATCATCTGAGAAAAAGCGAGGGAGAAAAAAGTTTATTTTACTATTTTTTAAAATGTTAAAATACAATGCTTTCTGCATCAGTCCAGGACATCTTTTATTTTGGCTGCCTTGTTTTCTCACTGAACCTTAGATTTTCCACCTTACAAAAATATTAAAAGACATTTATGAGGGGGCAGTATAGCTTTTAATAAAATGCATTAGTTAGAAAAGATACTGTTACATGCCTATAAACAAGCATGGCTCTATTCCTACAGCTCTTCGCACTGCTATCGCTGCCTTAAAGAAATGCAGGGGGAACGTTTCAAAAATTTATAGAGGTGAACCCTTGATGGTATCCAGTTGAAACTTGCAGAATTAATATCCTCTGAAGGTTTAACCATCTGCTATTTTCATTGCATTAAGAATTAAACAGTTGCTGACATTTTGATGCTCCCTCATTGTAGCCTCTGGACATACCTTTATTTGTAAAATCAAATCTCTAAGTGGCTGGAATTAAATCAGTTTACTTTTGAATCTCAAATTGCAAACTCCAGTCAAATCAGGCCCATATCAAATCACAAACCCTGAATTTGATTAAAATTGTAGCAGAACAAATTGACACACCTCCCCAGTTGAAAACTGAAGAACTCAAACCTCCTTTCCCAGAAACTCATGGTGTCTTTGTATTATATCCTACTTTGGAGTTGTTGTTGTTGTTTTAAGTTGCAAAGTCATGTCCGACCCATTGTGACCCCATGGACAACACTGCCATGGAGTTTTCAAGACAAAGATACTGGAGTGGGTTTCCATTTCCTTCTCCAGTGGATCATGTTTTGTCAGAGCCCTCTATGACCTATCCATGTGGCCCTGCACAGCATAGCCCATAGCTTCATTGAGTTACGCAACCACTTCGCCACAACAAGACAGTAATCCATGAACGGGGTTTACTAGTACCTTGGAATACTAGCTTGATATTTTCTGCTGCCATTAGCTGTCCTCTGGGCAACTCACCTAAGATACTACATCTAACCCTGTTTTTAAAAGAGAAAGAGGATTCTCAAACCTGTTGAGTCCTTCAGGTAAATAAAAGGGGAATAATGTTCACAGTATAAACTTTTGACCATGTAGTTGTATGGCTAAAGGTTTCAATCCTCCCCTCCCACACACAAGAACCAATCAATCTCACAGGAGTTAAATACAATTAAAACTTTTTTAAAAAAATACAAATATTCAGCATCGGAAATGATGGCTACTTCTTGATTAAAAAGTAGTATGAAATGTTCTGGGAAGATCAGAAGATATGATGGCCAGTTGCCTGTTGCAGATAGGATTTATTTTTCAGGACTGTCAGCATAGATTTTACTAAGATTCCATATTAATATACAGATGCTAGGAAAATCCCAAATAAAATGTTATACATTCAGGTACAATCTGAAAGATTAATAAAAGTATAATTAGAAGCATTAGTGGCAGCACAGAAAAATAAAAACATTAGAATGACATTTTAACACAAATTCTAAAAACAAATTTGCATAAGCTAGTACTATGATGGCAAACCTATGGCACATGTACACGACCCAATTCTCTAGGCACGCCAGCAATTGCCTGATGCTCTTTTGAGTTCCGGCATGCACATGTATGCTAGCCAGCAGATCTTTGTAGGCACGTGAGCGCCAGAAACTGGAAGAGCAGCTCCCTGGTGCACGCATGCTGAACTTCCAGTTTCCAGTGTGTGCATGTGCACCGGCCAGCTGGTTTTTACGCATGCATGCATGCCAGAAAACAGAAGACCTGATGATCAGGGCACATATACACACCATAAACTGGAAGCTCAGCTTCCCAGCATGCGCATGTGTGCTGGAGAGCTGGTCTTCTGGTTTCAGCACTCCTGCGCATGTACATCAGGGAGCTGCTCTTCTGGTTTTCAGCGCTCCCCTGTGCATGCTCCCATTTCAGCACTCAGTGCCAAAAAGATTCGGCAACACTGACTTAGTACAACTCTTAGTTATATTTATCTACTTCTGTATTTTTTTAAGAAGTAAAGACCAAATTTATGCCAATTTTTTTTCCTTGAAATTTGATGGGGAATTTTAACCACATGCTTTCCCCAGTCTCAGTTAACTCCTTTCCAATGTTTATTTATTCTATTTATATCCTGCTGGAATCCAGATAGATTCTCAATATTTAAAACATGTATCACTATCTCCTGAAGAGGAAGAGGTTGGGATAGTATGACAGTGTTGTGTGTGATAGACAGCATCTCTTTCTCCTAGATACGGACTGAGTTTCTGGCCAGCAAGGAAGCAACATTCACAACACAAATCTAGGCTAATTTGTGAAGTTAAAAGCTCATTTAATTTAGCAGAGAGAAAGGCTGGATAAAAACGTATATAGTCACATGCTATTCCTCAATGTGTCGTAGGGAGTTCTTGTGACCATTTATTTTGAAAGTGGCAGAAAAAGGAATAGAGATTTCTATGGATCAATGCCCAAATATTGTTTAACCTCATACACATCTATTAACCCCAGGTTAAAAAAAAAGCATTTTGCTTTCAGTCATAGAAACATTGGGAGGAAATAATTATACTATATTTGACACATATGTGCAATAAAACCCATAATGCTTTCTCTCTGCCTCTCTTTGGTTATTTTGTAAATTAAGAGCTATGTCAAAAATTAATTTCAGAATAATGCTGATACTCAAAGGAATGCATGGTTACTGAGAAAGAAAGGAAGCCACAAACAATTACTAAAGATCATAATTAAACTTTTCTTTTCTTTTAGTACATATTTATTCTTTAATAGGCGTGGAGAATATTTTCCCTTATATATCTTTCTGCAGTTCAACAAAGTTAATGGGAAACAGTCTTATTTCCAGGCCTAGTAATTACGAGGGGATGGTTCAATATAAAGAGCTGCTGTCTCGTATCAGGGCAAACATGTTGGATAATGAAGAAACAGCAAATAATGTTGAAATTTGGATTTCTTGTTGTGATGTCACATCTGTGTGTATCCTCCCTTGAAAACCATGCAAAACGCCTCTAAACTTCTCTGGAAAATCCTCTGGTTTTTAAAAATAAAAGCTAAAAGCCACTCTAGAAAAATGAAACACTGATAGTCTTCCCGTAATCAGATCGTCATTCTTTAGTAAACCACATTAAGTAGAAGAGAAAATAATTGTATATACAGTAGGTAGCAGGGTACGTTGGCAGTCAACAATAAGAGACATCCTTGCTAGACCTCACCAATATAATCCAGGTAGTTTTAACATAGGCAAAATGCTTGTGCTCAGTTCATACATGATAAGGGATACTAGATTAAAGGATAGTGTTGTTTGTCATCAAGAGTTTGTAATGTGGCTGCTACTGTGCTTAGTGCTACTTTATCCTTCCATGGGGAAATGCCCTTTCAGCCACCAAATGCTGATTTATAAACACTAAGATGTGACTGTTATGTCCTTCAAGGTGTTTATGCTCCCCTTAGCGATGAGGATTCCTTTCTCTCACCTCCCAGCTCTTGGGTTTGGATGGTTTCAGGGGTGGGTTGCTGCCAGTTTTACTACTGGTTCACAACTCCCACATGCGCCAGATGCACGCTGAGTGCACATGCACTATTCAATGTAAATTATTCTTCACCCATGTACAGAACAATTTACAGTGAACTGTGCATGCACAGTCACTAAATCCAAAATGGCAGCAGCCCAATGGCTGCGAGGGAACCGGTTTGGGGGTGTGGCAGGCCTGGGTTGCTGCCAGTTCTGTGACCCAGGCCTGAATTCCACTATGGTTCGGCCAAACCAGGCCAAACTGAGAGAAACCCACCACTGGATGGGTTATCTGGAAGGGGCACATATGTTTCCTACAGAAGCATTACAGATCTCAAGGCTTGGCTTAGAAATGCAAATTAGAGGCTTAGTACCTCCTGAATTAGAAACTCCCAAAACTTGTCAATGTATTTATTTGTAATGTTCTAATGTGCTTTAAGTGTTAAGAAACAAATGTGGGTAAGAAGGGATGCATCCCATAAATTTTCCACGTGTTGAATGTTACATCTAGGATCAGTTTCTGCTTTTGTTGGTTTGTTGCTTCATGATGCATCTTCCACAAATACCAAATGTACAGTTGTATACAATTCTATGTAAAGACTTGATTTTGCATCTTTGAGCGAAGGAAGAGGACACGACAAGGAGGTAGTAAAGCAGCAACCTTTATTCAAGCAGAGTAACTATGATTCAACGTGGCGTGGTTCGCGCCAAACATTTATACCCCCGGGTTTGAGCAATGAGCCAATGGGGCGTCGAGTAACTCGGCCAATCGGGGAAAGGATTGAACCGGCTCCACCCGAGAGCCAATCAGAAAGGGAGATCTTACTTCCCGCGCTAGTATTCAACACCCCTCCCCCCCTAGTCAAGTACCCTCAAGAAGGACAAACATAGTCTTGTAGGTAGGTGGGACGGTGACGCTCTCGTCCCGACCTTCGTAGCTCCCCGGCGGTTGTCGTCGGGGGGGGAATCGCCAGCGGAGACATGTATGTGGCGGAACGGTGATTCTGCGACGCAACCCCGAGAGATGGTGCTCCATTTGCCCGAGGTGGTGTCTCCGTGACAGCAGGAGTGTCCAACGATGGACCCGTGCAATCTGGTTGGGATATAGGTTCAGAGTCTCGATAAAGGCTTCGAGGGAAAGAATAGCCAAATGAGGCGCGTCTGTCCGAAAAGTTCGTATCGGCTTGTCCCCCGTTCCCCGAGGAGAGGCAGTCCGTTGGGGATAAAGTCATCGAGGGTAGCTCATGCTGAGGGCGAATGTCTGAGGGGCTCGGGCCGTCTGTTTCCGCGGGGAGGCGTCGCCTTAACTGGTCCAGGTGGCGCCTCCATTGCGTTACGTCGGCCAAGCCGGCCCTGAAGGAACAGGGGCCAGTCAGAGCTGTGATGGTTGCGGGAACCCACCGTGGATCCCCAGAAAAGGAACGAGCCCATACGGGATCCCCTAACTTAAACGTATGGGAAGGAAGGGCCCCCAAGTTGCTCGGTAAATCCCCTGCGTAAAGTGGATGGAGCCTATCTAGGGGGGTTCGCAATCTCCTACCCATCAAGAGCTCCGCAGGACTTTTATTAGTCGTTGGACAGGGTGTAGAGTGCTGGCTCAAGAGATAGGCCGCCACTCTCTCCTGCCAGTCCCCCTGGTCCATGCGACTCAAGGCTTCTTTAGCTGAGCGAACTGCGCGCTCCGCCCTACCGTTACTAGCTGGATGATACGGGGCTGTGGCCGCGTGTCTAATCCCTTGTTCGGCCAGGAATTCTTGGAACATAGTGGAGGTAAACTGGGGCCCGTTGTCTGAAACTATCACATCCGGTAGCCCATGTGTGGCGAACATCTTACGAAGAGCCCTCACGGTACTCTCTGCTGTAGTGGAGGTCATGAGTACCAACTCCACCCACTTAGAGTAAGCATCTACCACTATCATGAAGTTTCGGCCGTGGAAGGGACCGGTGAAATCAATGTGTAAACGGGACCATGGGCCTCTAGGGATTTCCCACTCACGAGGGGCGGCTGTGGGGGGATTCGGTCTAGAATTTTGGCATATTCTACATCGACCTACATAATCTGCGATTTCCGAATCTAGCAAGGGCCACCACACATAGCTGCGGGCTAACGCTTTCATTCGCGCTATGCCTGGGTGGTTTTTGTGGAGTGCAGGCAGGATTCGTGCCCGCAGGGCTGTGGGGATCACTACCCTATCCCCCCAGACAAGGCAACCCCCGTGAAGGGCAAGTTCAGCTTGTCGTGCCTTAAATGGTCGGAATTCTTCCGCTATCTTTTCTACGGGCCACCCCCTCAACACCCATAAAACTACTTGGGATAAAACGGGGTCAGCCTTTGTGCAAGCTGCAACATCCGCGGCTGAAACGGGGAGGTCGGATTCAGCAATAGACAAAATGGAGAGAGAGGGCACGTGGGCTGTGTCCGTCTGTGGCAAAGGGCAACGACTCAGGGCGTCTGCGTGCCCTAGCTGCTTACCCGGACGATATAACAGCGTATATGAATACGCCGCTAAAAACTCGGTCCAACGTGTCATGCGGGGAGACAAAATGGGGGGGGTTGGCTTATCGCCTGCCAATAGGCCTAGGAGCGGCTTGTGATCCGTGACAAGGGTGAAATTCCTACCGTAAAGGTAGTCATGGAATCGCTTAATGCCGGACACTGCAGCTAGGGCTTCTTTATCAATTTGGCTATAATTTCGCTCCGTTGAAGAAAGCGTCCGGGAGTAAAAGGCTATGGGGGCCTCTGAGCCGTTCGGGAGAACATGGCTCAGAACCGCCCCTATGCCATAGGGAGAGGCGTCACACGTTAAAACTAGGGGCATCCTGTCGCTATATTGAATTAGGACTGCTGACGAGGTTAAAATATCCTTTATAGCCGCGAACGCCTGCGCTTCACGGCTACCCCATTTCCAGGCCGCTGACCGGTCAAGCAGTCGGTGTAACGGTTCAGCTAACGACGCCTTGTGGGGAATAAAAGGGGCGTAAAAATTTAAAAGCCCCAGGAACGCCTGCAATTCCGCCCTAGAGGTGGGTGCAGGAGCGTTTTTTATGGCCGCAACTTTCGAGGGAGTGGGGTGGATGCCCTGTGCATCGATGAGAAATCCCAAAAACTCTACTTGGGAAACAGCAATTTCGCATTTACTGCGCTTTAGCTTCAATCCGGCCTCCCTAAAACGTGTAAGGACCTCCCGCAGTATTTTTAGGAGTTCCGAGTGACTAGGGGCTGCAACCAGGACGTCGTCAAAATAAGGAACGACGCCTGGGAGCCCATGGAGCAACCGCTCCATGAGGCTTTGAAAAATCCCCGGGGCGACCGAGACGCCAAATTGGAGGCGGCGGCAACGGAAAGCCCCGCGGTGGGTGACAATAGTCTGGGCTGTAGCCGCATCGTCGTCTACGAGAAGCTGCTGATAGGCCTGTGCCATATCCAGCTTGGCGAAAATGCGGCCTTGCCCTAAAGAATGGAGTAGATGTTGCACTACAGGAACAGGATATGGATTTGCCTGCAGGGCCAAGTTGATGGTCGACTTATAGTCGGCACATATCCTCACCGATCCGTCGGGTTTGACCGGGAGAACTATGGGGGTTTCCCAACGGGCGTGATCTACGGGCTCTATTACCCCCTGCTCTAGAAGCTTATCCAATTCAGCGTCTACCTTTGCTCTCAATGCGAAAGGGACCCTACGCGCCTTCAGCCTAATAGGCGCGACCTGGGGATCGAGGCAAAGGGAAATGGGGGTGCCCTTGTAACAGCCCAATTTCCCATCGAACACATCTGCGAACTCATCTAAAACGCTATCTACGGTACGGGGGACTACCCTGTGCACCCCTTCTATGGTGAGGCCCAAAGCGGGAAACCATCTAACCCAAGAAGAGCGGGCAGGTTATTCCTAACAATTAAAACTGGGAGTTTCCCCTTAAAATCTCCATATTCCACCCGAATGTGGAATATTCCTGCCGTGGGAATCCCATTTCCCTGGTAATCTAGGAGGGAGACCCCAGCAGGGCGCAATTTACTCTGAGGAACCCTGGGGCAAAGACGGGAAAACAAAGCCCAAGATAGAAGGGAACGGGAAGACCCAGAGTCCACCTCCATTCGGCAAGGCTGACCTTCAAGACGAACGGCGGTGCTAATTTTGCGACCGCCGGCAGGGACGTGGGAAGCCTGGTAGACCATGCACTCAGCGCTGGGGAGCTGGTAGGTTGAATGGCAGTCCTCAGCTCGCCTCGCTAAACGTGGTTGTCGGTGGCGTTGCGGTGTCTGACGCTGGTTGCTGGGCTGCATAAACGATGGGGCTGGCATGAGAGCCCGGCAGACCTTGGCGAGGTGTCCTTCTCCTCGGCAACGGCGGCAGACGGCGGAACGAAACGGGCAGGATGCGCGGCTATGACGGCCGCCGCATCCGCGGCAAGGTGCGTTTGAGGCTGGCTGAACGGGCGTCGGTGGTTGCTGGTGTGGCCTCTGCTTCGGCTGCGTCCTCATCTGTCCGACGGTTTCCTCCTCCTCATCTTCCGTGGGGGAGAGGTCGTCTACGAGGTTCGTCTGATTGGAAGGCCCCACAGCGGTTTGCGCAGAGGTTTTCAGCTGGAGGCGTTCCATGTCGGCCGTGGATTGTTCAGAGAGCTCGGCTGCTCGCGTGGTCTCCACAGCTTGCACCAGGGTAATTTTGTGGTTCCGGAGCATACGGCTGCGCAATTGCACGTTGCGGACCCCGCATACAAACTGCTCCACGAGGTTCTCCTCCAGGTCTGCAAAATCGCATTGGGCGGCCACTGTGCGCAATGCCTCTAGAAACTGGCTGATGGATTCGTTAGGCTTCTGCACACGGCGGCGAAAAGTGAAACGACGTGCGATCAAGGAAGGTGAGGGAGCATAATGGTCCCTCAACCTGGACATCAGCTCGTCCCACCCAAGTTTGTAGGCTGGCCTCGGAGCGGCCAGGGCTCTCGCAGAAGCAAACATGGAAGGCTCGCAGCAGGACAGGAAAAAGCTACACTTCTCCTCGTCGGTCTGTGCCCGGTTCTTTGACGCGATTAAATAACATTCGAACCGCTCCATGAAGCCGTCCCATGATTCTCCGGCAGACCCAAACGGCGCGAAAGGAGGAAGCGCTGTTGCCATTATGGTGCGAAGCCAGAGAAGGGGAGGAGAAAGCAGAGAAGATTTTTTTTGTGTTCGCTGCCGGCGTTCCCGACCTGAAGAGCGTGGTTCAAACGTGGAGGCAAGCTGGGTTGTTCTTCTCTGTGGTCGCGGGAATCTTATCCCATCCTCGTTGCCAGTTTTGCATCTTTGAGCGAAGGAAGAGGACACGACAAGGAGGTAGTAAAGCAGCAACCTTTATTCAAGCAGAGTAACTATGATTCAACGTGGCGTGGTTCGCGCCAAACATTTATACCCCCGGGTTTGAGCAATGAGCCAATGGGGCGTCAAGTAACTCGGCCAATCGGGGAAAGGATTGAACCGGCTCCACCCGAGAGCCAATCAGAAAGGGAGATCTTACTTCCCGCGCTAGTATTCAACACTTGACCTTCCCTGTAATACAGACTTGCCACTTTCCCTGAAATACTTGTGGTTTTTGTTGGAGGGGGTGAAAAAGCTACTTTTCTTTCAAATTTGGGGACTAGATTCTTTCCAGCTTGTCACTTGGATGCCTGGGTTCCATATGCAAGCAGTCAAACAATCTCCAATTCTTATAATATCAACCTTCTTATTATAACATGTTCTGGAAAAGCAGTTGTTAACACTGTAAAAGCAAGCATTTTACCCCTTCTTTTTTAGCATGTTAATAATTATTAAAACGATCAACTGAGTTGCAAATGTATGCGAAATGCAAACTAGAGGCTTAGTACCTCCTGAATTAGAAACTCCCAAAAGTTGTCAATGTATTTATTTGTAATGTTCTAATGTGCTTTACAGGCAGTCTTTGACTGAGAAGCACAGTCAAGCCAAAGTTTAACAAGACAGTTGTCAAACAAGTAGCGCCCCATTTTAGGACCTTTTTTTTTGCCAAGTGGTTAAGCAAATCATTGCAGTTGCAAAGTGAAGCATGCAGTTGCTTAGCAAATCTGGCTTCCCTCATTGACTTTGCTTGTAGGAAGCCAGCTGGGAAGGTTACAAATGGTGATCCCATGATCTCAACACTGCAACTGTCACAAATACCTGCCAGTTGCCAAGTGCCTGAATTTTTATCACATTTCCATGGGGATGCTGCAATCATCGTAAGTGTGAAAACAGGTCATCAGTCACCTTTTTTTAGTGCTGTCGTTACTTCAAATAGTCACTGAACAAATGGTTGTAAATTGAGGACTACCTGTACAATGTTACATTTTTAATCTTAATAATCAACTTTTTATTGCAGAACTTTCCAGCTTGCTGCCTCTGGCAACCCCCCAGAATGAAGAAACATTCATAGATACATGAACAGAAATAGCAGTGGCAGGATACAGCAATTTATTTTATTTTATTATGTGTAAAAAAGGAAAGAAATATTCACTTAGACATTGACTTGGTGGAATCTGAGAAGATGGGAATAGTCTCTTGATTGATTAGCTTGATAGAATGGAAATTGCTGACTGGCCGAAAGTTTCCATGCTCAATTGTCTAGAAAAGGAAAACAGAGATTTGCTGAGAAACCTATACTTCTGCAAATGGAAAAGAAGAAAAGAAGAGAGATCTGCTATTTGAAGTAACTGAGGGGTTTTTTTCAGTTCAGGCTCTGCAGATAACAAATATAGATATGAATGAATTAGTGAGTGTCAGAGTTCGCACGGTGTGACTATTTTGGGAGAACCTAGAAGCAAAATACAGTGAACAGAGGTTTGTCTTTCAAATAGTGGTTTATCTACAAGGAATATATACATACATGTACTAGACAAAATCAGGCAATCAATCATGAGCCACAGCAAGGAAGCACCTTATACGAGAGAGAGGGAGGCCCTCACAGGGCCTCTCTTATATATACCATATTTTTCGGAGTATAAGATGCACCTTTTTCCCCTCAAAAAAAAAAGACTGAAAATCTGGGTGCATCTTATACATTGAGTACAGCATTTTTGCCTCCTGAAACCCCACATCCTTCACCAAAATGGTCATGCATAGCCTTTAGGAGGCTTGCAGAATGCTCTTGGGGGCTGGGGAAAGGAGAAATGAGTGAAAAACAAGCACTCTATAAGCCTCCTAAAGGCTATGCATGCCCTTTTTTTGACAAAAAGGGCCATTTTTTGCTCAATTTTGTCCTACCCCCCCCCCACTCCCTAGGAGCATTCTACAAGCCTCCTAAAGGCTATGCATGCCCTTTTTTGACAAAAGGGCTGTTTTTTGCTCAATTTTACACCACCACCCCGTCCCCGAGGAACACTCTACAGCCTCCTAAAGGCTATTCATGCCCCTTAAAAAAAAAAAACAGGCCTATTTTCGCAAAAAACAATCCATTTTTGAGAGGTCTGCAGAGTGCAAAAACTTTTTTAAAATTTGCCTCTTCAAAATCTTGGTGTGTCTTATTCTTCGATGAGTCTTATCCGCTGAGAAATACGGTATACAGCCTCTTAAAGTTGTATCAGCCCAAAAATCTTGCCGACTCATTCCCTGTCTTATATTATTGTAGCAACTCTTAAAGTATTTTCCTGACACTGAGGAAACCTGTTACCTGGAATTTTAGTCTACTGCTATTTTAGTTTTTATTATTTTAAAAATGACATTAGCATTTTTTGTAAAACAATCTATGCTTCTTTTAAACTTTAGAAAACTTTTTTTCCCTTCCAGCCAAAGGCCATTTTCCTTGAAATAGAAAAAAAAAATTAACTAGCCTTTCAGAAACTCAGCAATGGGAGTGTATTCTGAAGTCACTGAATATAAGTGTTAAGTGTTGTAAGTGTTAAGAAACAAATGTGGGTAAGAAGGGAAGGGATGCATCCCATAAATTTTCCACTTGTTGAATGTTACATCTAGGATCAGTTTCTTCTTTTGTTGGTTACTTGCTTCATGATGCATCTTCCACAAATAACAAATGTACAGTATACGATTCTATGTAAAGACTTGACCTTCCCTGTAATACAGACTTGCCACTTTCCCTGAAATACTTGTGGTTTCTGTTGGAGGTGGTGAAAAAGCTACTTTTCTTTCAAATTTGGGGACTAGATTCTTTCCAGCTTGTCACTTGGATGCCTGGGTTCCATATACAAGCAGCCAAACAATTTCCAATTCGTAAAATATCAACCTTCTTATTATAACCATGTTCTGGAAAAGCAGTTGTTAACACTGTAAAAGCAAGCATTTTACCCCTTCTTTTTTAGCATGTTAATAATTATTAAAACGATCAACTGAGTTGCAAATGTATGCAAAATCAGGCTTGGAGAAAAAGGTGTTTCTGTATTTGTTACTGACATAAATGTTATTGAACTACCCTATTATTTAAATTAATAATGTAAATGTTTGCCTAATGAACTGAACTTGATTAAATTAAAGCATTCCCCATTAATTCTGACACATTGTCAAATGGTGAGGCATGGTCTTCAGAACCTGGAAAAATAATATTTAGGTACTACAATATTACTTAAATAGCTGCTGACTGTATATTTCTCAAAAAGATTTTAAAACAAAACAAAGCCTTTGTTCATGCAGTTAAACAATGAGTCAAGGAAAAAGGAAGGAATGGGATTTTAAAAAATCATTGCATAATTGCAAAGTGGTGCCAGAACACTGAGGTAATTCTGTTATATTAATCTTGGTTATCATAAAGCTATGTAATAACTTTCCACAAGAGAGAATATTGCTCTGTTCGACAAAACTGCTATCATACCAATTTGTGGTCATGATTATTCTCATTAATTGAACATTTTAGTTTAATATCACAAGTTACACTGGTTAATAGTGGAAAGAAATAAAAAAAGAAAGAAAGAAAGAAAGAAGGAAGGAAGGAAGGAAGGAAGGAAGGAAGGAAGGAAGGAAAGAAGACCTATTTTAGGTTAAAGTACTTGGCCCTTAAGTTAAATATGGAGGTCAAGTGTTATGTTTAATAGAATGATAAATATCATTGTTATTACTTCCTATTGCAATCATTCCGTTTCTTACACTCTCACCATTAAAACTCAGGGCAGGAGTTTGCAGAGTGTGGTTTAAAAAAAAAATTAAGATGGCTGCCACAACAATGTAGCTGAAATTTCACCTGCTTCTTATGTATGGGCAATGCAGGTATGGTTTCAATTGCATGTTTGTGGTTATCATGTTGGTTGTTTTGACCATTGTTTGAAAACACTCCTGTCTGGATGCCAGTTTTGGTAAACTGAGGATACATTCAAGATTTTGGTTGTATTAGGTTTCACATCAGGACTGAATAATAAATCATAGCTGCCTTGCCAAATCCCTGCCTGCAAGTTGACCTTGCTTGATGAATGGCCTGTTGAGCAATCATTCTACATTATGATGGCACTGAAAAAATAACTTTACGGCCACCATTTGCATTTACAATATAGCATCATCAACATTTTGGTGCTCCACAAGCAGTGGATGTAGTAGCAGCCCATCATCATGTGAGCATTTCACAGCCTTCATAAGCAGAGTGAGTGGAAAAGCTGGCAATAAAATCTCAAGTTGCAATCCTCAAGTTGCAATCCTGTGATATCTCACTCAACAACCTACAGTGATTTGCTTAATGACTGAATGGAAAGTGATATCATAAATCTGTCCAGGTCATGTGTTGTTTGTTTAGAGATCATGTTGTTTAGTGATGGAGTTCCTACGTCCCAATTATGGTTACTAAGCGAGGACTCTCTGAATTCAGTAATAATAGACTTAACTAGGCAGAAGATTTTTGGACTGCACTTAGCTAAATTAGATTCTTCATTGGAGATAAGAAGGAAGCCTTATACCACGGATGATTTGACCTTTGCAGTGCACAGATGATAAAGGCTTCTAGGAGATCATATTTTGGCCCTACAGGGATTGCAACTCAGGCACATTACAAAAGCAAGGACTACCGGTATCTACTTTACAAAAGCAAGGAGCATCTACAAGTACTCTCCTAGCAGAGAGAAAGAAAGAAAGAAAGAAAGAAAGAAAGAAAGGAAAGAAAGAAAGAAAGAAAGAAAGAAAGAAAGAAAGAAAGAAAGAAAGAAAGAAAGAAAAAATAAGGAAAGAAAGAAAATAAGTACATGCTGTGCATTTTCCAGAAAATGTAAACAGGCAAAGAGATAGTTCAATATGATGTGTGTGTGTGTGTGTGTGTGTGTAAGAGTGTGTGTGTGTGTGAATGTGTGTAATTCTTAACATGCTTCCTCTGTTGTAGATTATTTGCAATATCTAAAATTGCCCTGAGAAACTAAATATCTGAACTAGAGCCTCTTCTCTAATTTATCTTCCTTAATTTTGATTGTGGCTAACCCAGTTTAGATTTGTTGCAGATGATCATTCTTTATATTTTCCTTCAGATTTTAATCTTGAACAAACAGCTAGGATCCAGAGATCCCATGAATAAAGACCTGGTACCGATTGCAGTGATTATTTGCCTTGCTTTTGCCTTGTCTCTGAAACCATCTATGACTGCTACAGTGAAACAGTGTACAATGATTGCAAAGGGTGAACATTGTGAAGTAGTTTTTCTCATCCTCCAATTCTGCTGGCTTGCAAACACTTTTCTTTGTGGAAAGGCAATCTAAATTCACTGGTGTTTTTTTTTTAAGATTGTAAAATTAAAGAAGAATGAAATAATGCTTAGTGAAGGTCACTTGTCAGAAAGTGCAGTGAGGTTACTACATGTACGTCACAAGGATTAGTCCTTGATCCTGATTCTTTAAAAAAGAATCTTTTTTTAATGGCATACTGATTCAGGTTTAGCAACTGGAAGACCCAGGTTTAAATTTATACTTTATGTGCTGTGCTTTATATAAAGCATGGCGCTTGCTATTTTAAAAAGTTTGTTAAATGAACTGATTATGATTTTAATGCCTGATCATCATTTGAATGAAAAAAATTGACCTATTTTTACTTTCATTTTTAAAAAAAATATTTGCTTATTCTTTAAATTTAGGATGGTTTATGCAACATATTGTTTTTTTTTATTTTTTGCCTCTAAGATTGCATTCACATAATATTTTTCATGTGTGTGTGTGTGTGTGTGTGTGTGTGTGGGTATGTGTGTAATGTATAAAATATACAATATATGTATATTATGTATAAAATATATACATAATATAAGTAATTTGTTCAGCTTCATTTTACTGTACTTATAAACATTTATGTTTTCTGAGATTTTACTCTGCTTGATCATAAATTTTAAAATACAAGTACTACTTTATTTTATACATTGCCATGGAAGTCTTCTCATAAAAATCTCTGTTTTTCATACTCCTTTATGCATATTAGGTATTATTAATACTTCAGATGTTTGTCGATATGCCTGTTTGTGTCAATCTACAAATTACCCAAACAACCCCTGCAGATTTTTTGGGGCATCATTTTAGAAGTAGTTTCACATTGCCTCTTATCTAGGGCTGAGACAGAGTGACTGGCATCAGGTCACCTAGCTGGCTTCATGTCATTGAACTTAAATTCTTTTTTCCCTGCCTCCCTCCCTCTTTATCCCTTCCTCTTCCTCTTCCCCTTCTCTCTCACACACTAAATTGGTAGATGATAGGAACACAATTTGTGTTTTAAACAATTCTGTTTTAAAAACCATTTAAAGCCATTCTTGTTCGCCCCTTCCTAATGGTGGGTTGCTTCCAGTTCAGCCCGGTTTGGCTGAACTGGTAGTAATGGTGGTGAGAGTACCTGCCTACCCTCTTGGACGCTTCTGCGCATGCAGAAGTGTTGCGCATGCACGCTAGCGCAGGAGCGAGCCCAAACCGGTAGTAAAAATATTTGCAACTCACCACTGCCCCTGCTCCTATCTCTCATCTCACAGACATTTTGAATTCTTAATAGTTCCTTTAAATCATTGTGAACACTGTATAGTTTGCAGGCAGATGAGGTGTGTCTCTTTTGGCTTCAACACTCTCTGCTGGTCAGCAGTCACAGCAAAGAAGATGGTTCAAAGATGGCTTCTAACACACTGTCTCAGGGTTTCTTGAGTTTAGAGATGCACTGCCAACCCTCATGTTCAGGTCTTTCATGGTACTTTCAAATAAACTAAGTTAAGTTATCCCAAACTACTGGCAACTATGACCAAATGCAAATGCCACAGATGGAACCAACAATGTGAAATCACAGCTAGGAGTTCTTTAGCTGACATTGGCCTTGGAAATCTAGGATATCATAATGTATTGGTGTAGTATATGTGTAGATCTAAGCAATGTTTATACCTAAAAGATGGAAATTTTGTCAACCTATATAGTTTCTAAGTACTATCCAAGATTTTTTGGTATGACGCCTAGTGTGTTAATAACCACTAGGACCAACACAACTGTTTTTGATTTTCAGATCTTGATGCTTTGTGATCACTATCTTTATTTTACCATCCCTTGGTATTGTCATATCAATTATCTACACTTTCTTGTTTTCAACCACAGTTAAATCTGATGTGTTATATGCCAAGATTTTATTAGTTTCTTTTAGAAATGCCATAATATTTTAATCTGCCAATTTTTGACTACTTTACTTTTGTTCCCATCAATTTTTCATTACTGGTACATGATAATTTTTAGAGGTAGGTCAATCAATCATTTTGATTACTGTGTTGTCAGTGTTTTTAGCAGCCAAAATCAAGCCTTCAGTTTCTTTTTTTAATGTTCCAATTGTAAGTCATTGCAACGTTTTACCTTTATCCACTTTCCCCTCAATTGTTTGTAGAAATTGACTGTGTAATGCTTTTCCTTGCCAGATTGCTTTGTATTTATTTATTACATTATTTTGATATGCATGTTTTGTTTACCATGCAGTTGGCAAGTTCCAATTTTTAATTTACATCATTATTTTTTCTTGGCTATCTTTTACTTTGTCAGCAAATGCATGCTTTTCTTCTCCCACAGTTTGTTTGACTGAAGTAAATCTTTACCTCCATTTCTGTAGGCCAGGTATAAACTATCAGTATTACTGTAATATAGTATGATGCAAGTAGTAGTACTAGCAAGTAGTCATCAGTTTTCTTGTTTTTTTAGTGCAAACTGTGCAGTTCAGTTTGTGTCCAGTTAATAATTCCAGACGTATATTGTATCACAGATATGGGCCATAAAAACTGATTGTTTTTATGGTGTTCCCACTATTCAATTTCATCTTTAGCAATTTAGCAATCACTGTTTGGATGTATTTTTTACTAATCATATTTTTGACATGTCCATCCTTGATGTTATCCAACTGCAAAATGCCCAGGTACTTGGAGGCTTCATCCTGATGATTCCTGATGGTTGGTCATAATAAAGAATTATTATAATTGTTATTTTTAAATAGTCAATTATTATTATTTAGTTCTGACAAACCAGGAAACATGCTAACTGTTACTCCATAAGACTGAGCACCACAAGTTTATCCAATCCAGTTTATTGCACATTAATATAGCAAAAATGTGAACATCAAGATTATGGACAATAATTATATGTGATCCTCCAAGCATGTAATGCTTGCATAGGGCTAGATATCTTGGCTTTAGAAATCCAGTTGATCACTAGATGGCACTAAAGTGTCTATATGTCTTTTGCTGGCACTTAGTGGTTATCTGGAATTTTGCAGTTGCGATCCAGTAGCCTGGCTTAGCTTAAGACACACTATATTTTTAGAACACAGCCAACAGAAGTTTCTTCTGAACTTCTGTCTGGAATTTAATTATTTGCTGTACATTCTATACACAGATAGTGATGTCTAAAAATGCATACTACCACAGGAATCTCAATTTTATTATTCATTTAGCTTTCCCCCAGTATTTTGCAAAAGAAGGTTTACAAATTCTCTCTGACAGTTCTTTTTTCCATCTGATAAATTCATAACTCCAGGGCGGCAAACGTCTTGGATGCATTTCGTTTCAGCTTCAATTTCATAGCTAATAAGCTTTCAGCTGCAGATTCTTCACTGTCTACTGCCACCTACTGCCAGATTGAAATAAGTGTAGATAGACCTACTTCAAAAAAATTCTGTGAAGTGGCAAAGTAGAAAAGTGTCTCAGTGGATTAGCTACACAGGAGCTATACAACCCCAAAGTACTGATACATATCAAGAGAAAGCCAATTGTTAAGCAACAGGAAGCATGTGTGTAAAAAGTTAAATTATTTCTATTAATAAGTGTCTGTTTTTCTAATACATAATCAGATACTTAAGGTTGAAAACATTTGTATATATTATTGTCTTTTCTTCTTGGCTTTTTTTCCAATTAAAAATCCTTTTGATGTGGTCACCCTCCCAGCTTTACTCTAGAGTTTTAATTCATTTGATCTATAAAATGTGAAAACATATCTTTGGGAGGGAGCCCAGGTGTGGAGTGGAGTTGACTTAAATTATTTCTTTCCATGTTTTGTAATCAATGCAAATACATTCCGAACGGAGGTCAGACCTCAGTTTGGAGAAATCAAAAACATGTTTCTCTTGTATTTATGCATTTACATTTTTCTTCTCTTTCCACATGATCAGCATACTCCTGATTTGTAAATAGTCATCCAGAAGCCGCTGAGAATGTAGATCTAAATCTCATTATTAATATAGGATAGTTGATTCCAAATAGGCAGCTTTTACAGATTTTTGTTTATTTCCCCCTTTATCCTTGTTTCCTTTTATTAACAGCCCAATATATTTTAATGTTAGCATAATGTATTTATAAACAGCTAGAATATACATGAAATGTGAAAAAATGTGTCACATGCAATGGAAACGGTCTGTCGTCAAAGGCAAAAATCTATTTGTTGAAGGAATGTCTTTTTCTATTATCACATTTGGGGGATTAGGAGGAAAGGAAAAGGAAAGGAAAGTTCATCACATTATAATGTGATATCACCACCAAATATAATATTAATTAATTAATCAGATTACTTCTAATCACTGATGCACAGGTTTTAGTCATTTGGTAACAACTTGATTTTGCAAATGAAATTAAAAAGAATAAGAATGTCTGAGGAGGTGATCTTGGTTAAAATGTCATACTATAAATCATGCAAAGTGTGAAGACAGTGGATGGCAGAACATAAATTCAAAGTATAAATGTAGGCACACGTGTATATAGTTCTTTCTCACAATGCTAGAAGCCTGGAGTAATTGCAATAAATTGAATAGTAGGAGATCCAACACAGATTAATAGAGCTTATTTACATGACACATAATTGTAGCACTATGTGAGACAGCTTTAAAAGAAGATGGGGCAATTCATAGAAGTTTATGAATGATTTGTAGTCAGGTATAGAGAGAAGGGAGGTTGCCTTTAAGCAAGTTTTCAGAAACTCTTTAAAACCTGGGAATTGAGATAGTATTAAGTAGCTCAGGTTGGCTTAAGAGGCTGGTAGGAAAAGCACAATTAGATTTGTAGGATTCTGTTATTATTACAATGAAATAAAGTTCTATTCTTACTGTAAATATAGTCTTTGGGTACGTCTACTTCATGAAATTTGTCATAATTACATTTTATGTCTAAGTACTGGTTTATGAGGGATATAAATATGTTTGTGTCTTGCTTTCAGGCATCTTTTAATTTCCTGGCTCAACAAAGTGGTAATGAAAAGCCAGTCTAGATCAGGGTTGGGCATTTTGTGAAACAAACCTGTTCTGTTCTGTTCTGTTCTCTTCTGTTCTGTTCTGTTCTCTTCTGTTCTGCCCTGCCCTGCCCTGCCCTGCCCTGCCCTGTTCTGCTCAGGAATTTTGGGAGTTGTTGAAGTCCATAGGTCATAATGTTGCCATGATTCCTCCCTCCCTCCCTGATCTAAATAAATTCTGATAGGATTATGTTTGTGTTTAATGTGCACATTATTCTTTTCTGGAGTATTATAATCATTATTCTGAGAAAGTGTAAATTTAGATGAGAGAGAATTTCATTTCCAGTTAGAGTTGGTTTATATGCATGCTTCTATATGTCTATCTACTCTCTTTATTGATGGTGTGTAAGAGTTTGCACTTGAAAACACATACACTTGCCTTAATTAAAGTAAATAATTAATTAACTCACATCTTTTTACCTCTGTGATTTTTAGCTAAACAAAACATCACCAGAAAATGGTCCTATATTTGTGGGTCTCCAATTCATCTCTAAGAAATTTCATCAAATTCCAGTATATTAAAAGGATGTCATCTGAACTTAATCAGTAAGCAATATGTACACGAATGGTTTCCTACCTGAAAATTAATTATCTTGCTAGTGGAAAGCACTTCTAAATTATATTGGTAATGTCCCTCTCTAATATCAGTTAAATTTTGTACATAGTTTAAAGCTACCTTCAAGGCATAACATACATACTTAGGAAAAGAAAAGATTATTCAGGTTATGTCTGATTCATAATATTAGAAAAAAATGCTTGGGGTGGGAGGGTGAATACCTTTGAGACAGTTTTCTCATGACTATCTAGAAAAGTCCTTGCAGTTTTCTTGGCAACTCAGCTGGCTTTATGCTTAAGGACTGACTACAACTCTCTCAGTCTCCAGGTTTCTAGCATGCTGCTGTAACCACTACACCAAATTGTCTGTCTATATTAGAAACATAATCCTAAATTAATCATTGTGTTTCTCAGCTGAAGAAACTAGAATATTTAACTCCATAAGATATTTGGAATAGAGATCAAAGTCAGTCAGTCTCCCTCCCTTTCTCTCCCTCCCTCTCTCTCCCCCCCTCTCCTTATACCTCAGTTTTGAGGATGCTTTGACATGATCTATAACCATCATGGCCTGTAGAACAGAAGGATTAGGGGGCACGTGATAACTGTTTTTCAATACTTGAGAGGCTTTCACAGAGACATGGGGGAGTGCCTTATTCTCCAAGGGACAGGAGAAGGGGGAAAAATAAAAACTAATGAGTGATAGCTTGTTAAGTAGAGGTCCAACCTAGATGTAAGGAGATATTTTCTGGCAGTGAGAATCAGTGGAATTGCTTGGCGTTCCATCACTGGAGGTTTTCAAGAATAGATTGGACAATTATTTGACTGGGATAGTACAAGCTCTTCTTCATTGGACTAGAAGACCTCTGAGATGCCTTCCAGCCATATGATTCTATATTCTATGTTCCATCCAACTAGCTATATACTCTTTATTTAACTTTAGCATTTTTTTTTATATTTTTACATTCTTCTGGATGATCTGAATCTAAAAGGTGAGAGAGAATCAGTTTATATTTAGTGTAATAAAATAAATAAAATTATTGTATTTCTACTTTCCTCACTCGTAAAGTGCAGTGAAGGAGTGTTAGTTTAAATATTTTAATGGGCTGTTGGCATGCTGCAGAGTATTGGATATTGTGGTTATTACTTTAGGAAAGTTGCAGTTGTATTTTAGATTTTTAAACAACAAAGAAATCAATTATCATTCTGTGTATATTTAGAAGTATATATTTATCATTATTCCTGATTTTCACAACAAACAAAAATGTATGAATGTTGAATCTTATCAAGGACTCTATTTTATTGGAAGATAAATATGTCAGATACTGAATTTGAGATTATTAGAAAAATTGCTAATATAAATGCCTTTGCAATTATATTACTATTTTAAGCAAAAAATAGAATAACCATCTATTTTTAAAAATATATTTAGCAAACAAATAATTAGATAACAAAGCATAATTGCATGTTTCTATTGGCACTAGGACCTAGATTTATGCAGTCTATTTTGTACTTAAAAGCCAAGAAAAATTAATATATAATACTATCATCATTTTATTGTGTCATTGTTTCTTTTAAATAAATACTGCCACCAATTCCATCACCATCCCAATGGTGAAAAGGGTTGTGGAGAACTTCCCAAGGGTTATTTATGATTTTGAATAATTTAAAAACCACTGTAAATAAACAGTGCTATAAAATATTGCCTCATTTATCCAAGTTATTTGGAGAACATCCAAAATGTGTGGATAATGAGACATTTGGCAATGTTAGTATCTATTTAGAACATGTGGATTCAACATCAAGTGTGAATATAAGTCACAAGCTAAATGTAGATATCTGATCAGTTATAGGAAAAAGAGATTCAATCCTTGAATATATGTTGCGTTTGGATTGGTATTCCCTGAATCCTAGCTTTATTGAAAAGGTGAAAGAATGAGAAATGCCTTATCATGATTATTTACTATCAAATTACAAGGATGAAAAATGAAATTGCTAAAATATAGAGGATCTAATTCAAAATCACTCTAACTTCAGAATTGTGTTCCTATGGCTAGTTCCAAGTTCAAAATTTCACTCTTTCAAAATGTTTGAGAGAGAGATAGGGAGAGAGGGGGGGAGGGAGGGAGAGAAAGAGGGAGAGGGAGGGAAGGAGAGAGAGAGAGAAGGGGGAGGGGGTATTTGCTTACCACCAATTTATTAATGGCCACTACTAAGATGACAATCTACTAAATGATGCTGAAAGATAGATGAAAACAGGAAAAACATTCCCTACCAATGGTAAGCAAAGGTTGTAAGCACACATGGATTGATCAGGTGGATTAGTAAAATGAAACATTGAAAGTAGTTATGGAGAAACATTCAATAGAGCAGGAATTCCGGAGAATTCAGTAGAAAAAAAGATCGTAAATTGAATGCCTCATAGTTGGATTACTGAAGACATAGTAAATATATGGAAAGAATCTTCAGGTTACAGCAGTAATCACGTTCTTCCTTAAAGAATGTATTATCTATATATAGACTAAAAAAAGAAGGCATATGGCAGTAGCAGCAGTAGTAGTTTTTCATCTACTAAAAGGGGATGTATTTTTTTTGGTAAAAATGGAGCTGTTTCAAAGACTTTCGTAGCTGCAATATAATAAACACCTCTGTTTATCACCAAAGAGTACAATAAAACATAAAATAAGAATATATTTCAAATAAAGAAGTAATAGAATAGCCTGGTTACAGATTAATTTAATTTAGATTCAAGTGAAATAAATGTCTGAACTTGCATTAATAACAAGTCTGCAAAAGACTGTAGCTATCATTCAGTTGTGTGATAATCAGGATAATTGTAGGTTATAAAATATAATAGACAATAGGGTCTACTGGTATCTTATCTATTTCATTAATCTCCCTTCCTTGGCAAATGTTCCAAGATAAAATTAATACTACTGTTTTAAAATACAAATGCAGAATAACTCAAGAATTAGTTATTTTAAAAACACACCAAAGGATTTCAAGTATGCCAGTATTATGTTTTAATTTATATAAAAAGGCACAAGCAATTAGTATAAAAATTTACTTCCCCCTCCTCTTCTATCCCTATTCTTTTGTTTTGTGCTACTTTTGTGGGTGTAGGGGTATAGGATTGAGTTGTTATTTGTTTTTAAATGGTTTTAACAATTTGTAAATTACCCAGACTTGGCATATATTAATACTAATTAGTTGTTGTTGTGATGATGATGATCATCATCATCATCATCTTTGGTGAGATTCACAGCCTTTGGGGCTGGTTGGTAGCTCAACAGCTCGAGTCCTAACCAAGGACCTAGGAACTGTTAAGGTAACGTCGGCTGATATAAGTTGTTCCAAGTAGGGTGGTTTTTTGTAGAATCAGAATGTTCAAGTCAGGTACATTTAGAATTTCCAAGTAGTGAGGTAGCCCTTTAGTTATTGCTCCAAAGGCTCCAATTACAATTGGGACAACACACAATTTCTTTTTCCACAGTCGCTCAACTTCAATTAGCAAGTCCCGGAACATCGTGCTTCTTGCTGTTTATCTTCAATTCGTGCATCACCAGGTATTGCAATGTCAATGAACCATACTTGTTTTCTTTTCAACTATTGTTATGTCAGGTGTGTTGTAGGCCAAGTACATGTCAGTCTGAATTCTGAAGTCCCACAAGATCTTGACTTTCTCATTTTTGAAAACTTTCTCAACCTGATGGTCCCAGTGATTTTTGCTGTACTCAAATCCAAACTTTTGGCACAATTTCCAGTGAATGATCTTAGCAATGCAGTCATGGCATTGTAGGTAGTGAGTTTGTGAAATTTTGCTGCACCCACTGATCAAGTGGTTGACTGTCTCATCTTTCTCATTACAGAGTGACATTTGCTGTTGGTGGTAACATGTTGAATTTTTGCCTTCATGCAGTTTGTGACTAAGGCTTGTTCTTGAGCTCCCAAAATAAAGCCTTCTGTTTCTTTTTTCAGTACTCCTGCTCTTAACCAGTTCCAAGTTAGTTTTTGGTCAGCTTTGCCTTCAATACTTTTCAAGTATTGGCCATGCATAGCTTTGCTTTTCCAATTTTCATCTCGCTTCTCAATTAATTCTTTCTTATATTCAGCTTTTGACTTAGTTGTCTTCAAAAGGCCTCTTTTATTTACTTCCTTAATCATTGGTTCTTCACTTTTCTGGATGTAATCATTCAAGTTGTGTCTTTCTTCTTCCACAGTCTGCTTTACTTGTAGGAGTCCTCGACCACCCTCTGCTCTTGGTAGATATAATCGGTCAACATGACTTTTAGGGTGCAAAGCATGATTCATTGTCATAAGCTTCTTTGTTTATCTGTCCAAATTGTCCAACTCCATCTGGATCCAGTCAATTATTCCTGCAGAGTATCGAATCACAGGTATTATTATTATTTTCCAAATAGATTATATATTATACAGTAAAAAAAGAATAGTTAGACTGTAAAACTAAAATTTATTTTAGAAGTACAAATAATGAACAGCTACAATATAAAAATTACATATTTGGTAGAGTTTCACTTTTGTTACCCCATGACAAAATAAAATGTGCAGTTAATAGTTAGAGCGAAATAGTTATGTGGGATCAGATTTAGCCCCTGATAGCAAAACAATTTTCACAAAGATAAAGAATTAGGATGTATTCTAAGCAGAGATTCTACATCTTTGGTAAAGATTTACTGAGTATATGTTAAAAGCTTTAACAATGGAAGCAAATGGAACTGAACCACAGAGTTTTCCCACGTTCACCCTATAATGCCCTTAACTTTTTCACTGCCATGCCCAATTTTAGTTTACAATATATTCTGGTATTTGCGTTTTCCCTTTATAACAATTTTAATATAAAATGCCTTAACTTCTTTGCACTTATATATTGTCTTCATTCTAAGTAAATTTGTTTAATGGTTAAATGGTTTTTTTTAAAGAAAAATAAACTTCATATTTCTTTTAGTTGTGGGATCCAGCCCAGGAGAATTGCATGAAAGAAAACTGAAATTTTAGTCTCTTATTTTACCTCCAGTATTTATTGAGTTTTAATGTCTTTTTAGTTAAGCAATGGAGGGCCCAATGGTACCATTGTTGGAATGTGTTGAGGGCATCAATTAACCTTAATCTGGCTCTGAGCCAGCCACTTATCTTAAAAGTGCCAAAGTTGAGAAACACTGCTGCAGAAGCAAAAGGAAATGTATGTTATGTTTCTTCCTCCAAATTTTGTCTTTCATCACAGTAAATTGACCTGAGAATTAATAAGTGGCCCCAAGTTACCTATTGAGTTTCCATACAAGAGAACTAATGTGATTCTTGGTCTCTGTAAGTCTAAGCCAATACGCTATTCTTCAAACATTATTTGTTGCCCAGACAAGAATTCTTGCATTTTTCATGTACCTGTCCTGTTCTGCCCTGCCCTGCCCTCCATGATCTATATATATATATAATTAGACTTTCCTATGCCTTTTTGTAATTTGATTTTAAAATGTACTTTTTGATTCCTTTGATTGAATTTAAAGATAGAAGGCCATCATTGCTCTTTTTAACTCTGTATGCCATCCAGAGTCACATGCAAATGAAGAGGGCAGCTATATAAATTTAATAAATAATTTTTAAAAAGTAACAGGAGAACCATGACTGACTCTCTACAAATGGATGAATATGATTTCCTGGAGTCTGTTGGGAAGTTTCAAGAAGTTTTAGATGACGACTTTTATCACAGATTTTAACAAAAGGGTGATGTGATCTAACAGTGAAATCCCTTAGCTCAATTTCCATGCCATGTCAATTAGTTGGTTTGCTAAGGACTTAGAAGTTAGATGGCCTCCAATGACCATGATGAAACTCTAGTAAAAAAGCACTTTTCAGATTTACTTTTGGATCCTGACTGCAGTGAAAAAATAATATCCCTCTATGATGGCTGCATTTGCAAAACAGAATCCAGCCAAGTATTTTATCTCCATGAATAATACAAATCATAAACTAAAATTATTTCTGTATAAATTCCTTCCTCACCACACATATGCTATAATTATAAAAATGTTTTTGAATTCAGTCAATAATCTATGTAGAATTACTTTCCCTTTTTCCAAACTAGCTCACTGAAATCTTCAAACAGAATGTATATGCATTGACCACTCCTCAATTTGCCTTATCTTAGTAGCAAATAATTTAATGACACCATTTAATAACTAAACCTATTTAGTTATTCAACCCATGAGCTGTCTTTTAAAGCTGTTCGAGACAGGGGTGGCATCATCAAAACAGCTGTGCCATAAAATTTTGCCTTCCTCTTTTTTCTTTTTTTTTTACTTGCAGTCATCCTGAAATTTGTTCATGCCAGTTTGTTGACTTTGTGGAACAAGTTTAGAATTGGGAATGCAAACACATTTGGATTAGATGGTATTTGAAGAAGCATCTTCTTTTGCCTTCAGTTAATCCATTTCACAGAGTGACCTTAAGGTTATTTAAGAAAGAGAAAATATTTTCCTAGTGAGTTTCTTTATACCATATAGTTATACAGGGGGTATCAAAAGCCAGGGCCCATTGATTAAGTATTATATAAATTGCATGAAATGTTCAAGGGTGTTGCCATTTTCTTCTAAACACTTCCTTACCTTTGCTTACATTTGATACCATCTTTAGACATTACTAAATACACTAACATTTTTGGTTCTTCAACAATTGGTTCTCCCACATATTGTTATTGTCCTATGGGATTGACTTTTGGTACATTCTAAATATATATCTATTATGCTTCTCTTTAATCAATACTGAATGCAATCTTTCATGTGCAGGCAGATAATAGCATAGATGTGGAGGGAGGGAGGGAGAAAGAGAGAGAGAGAGAGAGAGGACTGGGAGAGAGAGAACCTGTGTTTTTCACTATCACTGAATGGGGCTGTGCCCCATTATTTAAAGAGAGGAGGGAAGGGGGCAGCAATTGATATCAGTGGAGTGACATGGGGAAACCCACTGTGATTACCAATATGAATTTTCATAGCATAGCAATCAAGAAGGGCAGAATGAGATTAGACTGGGTTACCAATGATCTCACTGGTACTGAGAGTGCTAATAGTATACCATGCAGGGTAATAGCAGCTCTGTTCTGATTTTCAGAAAACTTTTTCATTTGCACTTTACAAATGCATATTCTGTTGATTTCTTTAAAATATTGTTGTATCCTAAGTCACATTTTTTCTGTTCTTCTTTATTGTTTTCTTTTCTCATTTTTCTTTTCATAACCACATTTAAATGTAGTTCACGAATGATTCCTTGAAATTCTCCCCCACGTTTGTGGGCAAAGTGGGCAATTTTTCCAAAATTCTTCAGAGGATATTCTCCCCTTGAAGTTTAATTAAGATGTAAGAAGCCAGGGAGGGTGCAGAAGACTTGGAAAGGACTACAGGTAGTCCTCAACTTACAATTGAGCCAAAATTTGTTGTTAAGTGAGAAATTTGTAAAGTGAATTTTCCTCTGTTTTATAACTTTTCTTGCCACATTTCCGGCTCCACTTTAGAACAGAATAAAATAACAGAGTTGGAAGGGACCTTGGAGGTATTCTAGTTGAACTTCCTGCTTAGGCAGGAAACCCTTCACTACTTCAAACAAATGGTTAGCTAATCTCAGTATTTTCAGTATTTCAGTACTTTATTGTCACTTATAGGCCGCCCTTTTCCCTGAGGGGACTCAGGGTGGCTTACAACTCATGGGAAGGGGGTGCAAGACAGAACGTAAAATAATATGTGAGTACAAATAATAATAGCAATAAAACACAACATTCATTCAACATTCGGGTGGGGTGTATGAAGATCTTATCCCCAGGCCTGACGGGATAGCCAGATCTTAAGGGCTGTGCGGAAGCTCTGGACTGTGGTGAGGGTGCGAATCTCTACGGGGAGATCGTTCCAAAGGGTTGGAACTGCTACTGAGAAGGCTCTCACCCGCGTAGTCGCCAGTCGGCACTGACTGGCGGATGGAACTCGGAGGAGGCCCACTCTGTGCGATCTGATGGGACGAAGGGAGGTAATCGGCAGAAGGCGGTCTCTCAAATCTCTCCTTAAAAACTTCCAATGTTGGAGCATTTACAACTTCTGGAGGCAAATTGTTCCACTGATTAATTGTTCTAACTGTCAGGAAATTTCTCCTTAGTTCTAAGTTGCTTCTCTTCTTGATTAGTTTCTACCCATTGTTTCTTGTCCTGCCCTCACATGTTTTGGAGAATAGCTCTTCTTTCTGGCAGCCCTTGAGATATTGGAACATCTAGTCCTAGAAACTAGAGATATCCATTCCTGCAACTGTTCTTCATATGTTTTAGCCTCCAGTCCCCTAATTATCTTTGTTGCTCTTCTCTGCACTCTTTCTAGAGTCTCAAAATCTTTTTTTTACATCGAGGCAACCAAAATTGGATGCAGTATTGCAAGTATAGCCTTATCAAGGCATTATAAAATAGTATTAACACTTCACATGATCTTGATTCCATCCCTCTGTTTATGCAGCCTTAATATAACCTTATGGAACATACTCCCTCCCCCCCAAATTAGATTAGTTCTATCCTTTCTGACATCCTGAAATTTCCCTAAGACCTAGCATTTAACCAGGCCTGTGGCTCCCAATTCGGGGATATACTTAAATGGCTCCGTTGTTAGGTACTCATTCTTATCCGTCCTTTGCCTAGGATTTGTATATTTGTTTTTATATTTATATTTTAATCCGGATTTTATAGTTTTATATTTGTTGTTGTTTGATTGTTGTGTGCTGAGCAGAGACTTGTTTTGGGAGGTGAATGGCTATACAAATTTGTTAAATAAGTAAGCTGTTCTTACATTTTCTCATCAAAGTTAGCTTCATAGTTTTCTACAGTCTGTTACCTATCTCTGTATTGATTTCCAAGCTTGATGTAACATGTTTATGGTTTCTGATGTTAAGTAGTTCGTAATCTTAGTTTTAAGAGGTTTGAGGCCAAAGATTTAGTTATTTATTGCATTTTGCTGAAAAGTAACAATCCCTAGAATAAGAAGATTTTGAGATGCAATAAAGGACATTAAAACCCGAGTTTTTTTTTTTTAAACTGTCTTTTAAATATATTGCATGTAGTGTATTTAAAGTCATACATGTGGGACATTGAAAGGACCTGGGGGATATTGAAAGGCAGAAAATGTCCTTCTAAGATGAAAGAAATTTAAAACCGACACTAACTCCGTGCATAGTCACTCATCCTAGAATAAGAATAATGTTTATTTATTGGTACACTGAGCTATTCCATTCAAAGCTGAGGAACATGGTGGATGGGACTGACATTGAAATTAATGTAGCCTGACAACTGAAATCTATAATATTGATAAAATGGATGTAAACTTGCAACTTATTGAAATAAATGGATTGCATTAGGAATTTTTGACAGCTGATACACAGAGAGATGACCAAAGAGACTGTAAAAACAACTGATTTCATTAGCAAGGACATAATGCTTTTAATTTATTACTTGATCTTTTACTCTGGATAGAGAGCAAGTTCAATTTAATCAAACATACATATTATTAAAGATGCTCTTACAATTATTTTTCTCCAAATATAGCCTGATATTAGAGTTAAAATGGAGGGGAAAATACGAGTTCAGAAGAAATAAATTTAGAGGTATTTTAATGGCTTTAAGTAGGTTAATGTGAAATATATTTCATCTTGTTTAGTTCTGTATTGGTGATAACTTGAAGATACATCATTATAAAGTAACCAGATAGTGTGTCGGTGGTTAATGCAATGCAAGGAGTCTTAAGAAGTTGCGGGAAAAGCTTCTGTAAGTCTGCTGTAAGTGAGAAAATGTTGCTGGTCAAGATATTCCACTTCTAACAGGAATCACACCCCTGTGGCAAATTTCTCAACCCACAACTGTATTATTTAATTAAACCTGGAACACAGATGTAGAAGGCAGGAGCCAGTGGAGGCATGACATGTCTTAAAAATTCCCAATACATTTTTCATATAATGTTCTTCAGGGGAAAACTTAAAATGAGCTCTGAATGGTAATGTCTCTCTCCCAATTTTGTCACTAGTTTGTAGATGGTGGAAATGAGGGGAAAAACATTTTTTTGCAGGAGTGGAGTAAAAGTAGCTGAAATTAGAAGATGGTGACTTGGATTTGCAGCCCCTGAAATCATTCCAGGAGCCATTTTGTGAAGTAGAAGACCTAGGGGAGAAATGGGTGATGGCACATTTGAGCAAATTGCATTTTGGAATGAATGGGGCAGAGTTGATCCAAACCTGTCAAGTGAACCAAAAATAACTTGTGCCTCATTTTATTTTTATTATTAGTATCTACTTTATTTAATTGTATAGAACAGTGATGGCGAACATTTTCGGCACTGAGTGCCTAAACGGAAGTGTGCATGCACACTTGTCAGAGATGCAATCTGGAAGAGGAGGTGCCTGGTGTGCATACCAGTGTGCACATGTACACCAGGCAGCTCCTCTTCTGGTTTCTGGCACGCATGCACGCAATGATCAGTTGGCTGGTGCAACTGCGCACGCGGAAACCGGAAGACCAGCTCTTCCAGTTTCTGGCACTGTTACACACGCAAAGTCCAGCTGATCATCACACACATACATGTGTATCAGAAACCCAGAAGAGCAACAGGTGAGGCCACATGTGCCTGGCAACATGGCTCTGCGTGCCTCTTTAGACACACATGCCATAGGTTTGCCATCACGGTTATAGAATATGGAATATATTGTAATGTCTGGCTTTTGGAAATACTTCGTATGGAAGCATTATATGCATACTGTATTTCAAACAAAGAGACAAATCATATTTCTGGTTTCCTCTCTCATCTTAAGCATATTTTCTTCTTTAGTAACTCCTACTGATTTTGATGAAGTTAAGTTTCAGAATTTCAGTGAACATACCTGGAATGTGAACCTTATTTAATTCCAAGCCTGTAATAAAGGCACTATATGGAAGTGAAAAATGGCTTCTTTTCAAATAATCTTTTCTGGACAACTTTTCCCACCCGTGGTTGTCAGAGCTCCTTGTAATTGAAATATGCAAATATCATTTTAGCCAAATTTTATCATTTTCCCACTTGCCCAGTAATTGAAGCCATCGTCTTTCCAGAAAACCTGTGCAGAATACTGAATGTGTTTAGCACACTATTGTAGAAAGATAGCACCCACTCCTCTCCTAGAAGAATGAAAATTTTTAGGAAATATTAAAAAGGCAGAATATTATATTTCCCTGGATGAGAAATGGACAAACATGTCTTTTTAGAGGCAGGAAACAGATTCACTCTTAATAGCCCTTACCTTTCTTGATAGCCCACAGCAGATGTCAGCAGTTAAGCACTTAAAAGGTAAAGAGATAGATAGCTCTATTCATAAGCAAATTCCCTGCAGTAAGGTCTGAACAAAAGTACAATAGGAATTGGTCAACAAGCCCTTTCATTGCAGTAGCCCAAACTTCAATCAAACTTAACTCAGACAAATTCCTAGGATTTGTACATGGCACCATGGGAGCTTGACAAAACCCAATAGAATACATGTTCTTCCATAGGAAGCACAGGTTCAAAGGCCAAGAGAAGGTATAAAAACCCCTCACTCTCAACTCCATGTGGTGAGCTGCACCAGAACCACAAACATATACTTCTCTTCATCAATAAATGGGCCAGCATTCCAATCAATCTCAATTTTGTCTCCAGTGCCGTTCTCCCATGTTTGAACTGGATCTGTATATTTCTTACAACACTATTAAAGGAAGGGATTGAATATATTCTCATGAGACTTGGACAGAATGACTAGAATTAACAAAACTTTTGAATTTTCAAAAAAGTGTACACTTTGGAGTGATATCTGTATCTCTACTTCTAATTCTGAAGGTACAAGTTCTCTCTCCCTTTCTTTTTCTCTCTCCCTCTCATTCTCATATGTATGTGCATGCAGTTGTGCATATTTGCACACTCAAGTCTCTGTAAGTCACAGCATGTTTGATTTTGTATGATTGACTCTGACTGGTACTTGGATAGAATCCACCTGGCAACTGCAGGATTGTAGAATAGGATGAGACAGTTTTAAAAAAAAGGATACTGTCATATCAGTTCTATTGCGTGGGAAAATTACAGGATATGTCCATTTCAGCCCCTGGACATATTTTGGTTCCCAGTGTAGGGATACCTGTGTTGTGGTTTGTTATGGTGCCTGTTATGGTGCCATAATCTATTGCATTATGATTATTTTTAACTTAGTATGTATTTGCATTTTGATATTTTAGCCTATATTTTGTGTGAATTGTTAAGAGATGCTAACAGGGTTATGCGTTTAAGGTGGGCCGCCATTGAAATTCTCTAAATAAATAAATAAAGACAGGATGAGTGAAATCATTTGCGATTAAGAGTGTTTGGCCCTATGATAACACTTTTACTCTAAAGCCAAATTAAACCAGATTCCATGTCTCAATGAAAATTAAGGTAGCATTTATATTCCAGATTCAATAATTTTTTTTAAAATAGACTTTCTGTGACTTTTATAATCCTTATGCAGTAAATTGTTTTTAGTAGGAAACATTGAAAACAAGACCACCCTGAGTCTTGGAAACTCACTGGCTGATTTGGGGCCAATGACTTACTTCTCAGTCCAACCTACCCCTAAGGATAGTTGAGGGGGAAAATAGACTTCTTTGTGGAGTCCTGGACATTACTGGAAGAAGAGGAAAATATAAATCAAATGAATGTGCTAAATTTATTATGCTTAAATTATTATATTGGATAGTACTCAAGTTGGTCCTTTTTTGCCAATAGAAGTCTCATTGTGGACAGAGAGAAAGGCAACTTCTCCTTTCCATTGTAATTCTTACCCTCTCCAGAAAGTTTGCTACTAGGAGAAGCACAGGGCAGTAGAGATGGAAGAAAACCAGCCCTTCTCCATTCAATCAATAAATGTATTCTATTGGAAAAGAGGACTAACAAAGTATATTTTGCTCATAGGACAATAAACATTATTCAAAACAGAAACTTACTAGAATGTGAATTATAAAAAGGAAAAATATGCTTTGTTTATTCTAGTTATTACATACTTTCACATGCCCAAATAGCTTCAGTGCAGAAACTTTTCCATTATCAGAGTATCCTAGCCTGAGAGTGTGAAATGGTATTCATCAGTAGCTAGCTGGTGTGCCATTGCCATCTCGCCTCCTATGTGCAAAGCAAACTGACACCACTTCTAGTAACAGCCAGACACAATCTGAGCTGTAAGTGTGGTGAATGCTACTCAGACAAGACATGCACTAGGCAGAAACTAGTCCAGTGAACAGATGCAATTGACCTTATTTTACTAATTGATTCTCCAGCTAAATTTGAAGATGGAGAAAGTTAGACATTGGGGGTGTGGCCAGGGTGGGTTTGGTCAGCTCGATGTCACTCACATTGGGGGCATCTGTGGTGGCCCGAGCACTCTGCCAGTGAAAACAGAGCTTGGGAGGGCTGCGTGTTTTCACTGGCAGGAGGCTGCAGGAAGCCATCGCAGCTGAAAACCGAGCTTGGGCGGGCCATGGATGGCCTTCCTAAGCTCCATTTTCATTGGCAGAGGCACTGCAGGCTGGTTATTTGCTATTTCCAGGGCAACCCTACAGGCCAGATCTAACCATTCCCCTGGCCAGATCTGGCCCCTGGGCCTTGAGTTTGACACCCCTGTCCTAGGAAGTATATGAATACTGTTCTTCATGTTAAAGAGGAAAACAAAAAACCCAGATGGCTTAATTTATCTGTCCTGCCCTGTAGAACAGAATTCCTCTCAAGTTCCAGATGATTCCAACTCTGCTGGTCTTTAGAAATGCCCTGAAGACTTGGTTCCTTCTTTGGCAGGATCAGTCTTGGATGTTTCCTTGGCCAAGATGTTGTGTGATCTATCACTTTATGTGATATGAATTTTGTGACCGGTGGAAGTAATTCCAGCAAATAAATTACAGTTCTTTACATATAGGTAGTCCTTAACTTACAAACACAACAGGAATCAGAATTTCTGTTGTTCAGCAAAACATTTTTTAAATGAATTGGAACTGATTTTAAGACCTTTTTTTTAATGGGTGTTTTAGCAAATCACTGTAGTTATGTGAATAACAGGGTCAGTAAGTGAATCCAACTTCCCACATGGACCGCTTGTCGAAAGCTATTGAAATCAAGTTCTAGGACATTATTTGAAGGGATTAAAAATCAAGACTGTTATAACTATATGAAATTGCTACAACAGGTATCCAAAGATATGACTAATTGGAGTAGCAAACAATTGTCTCTGATGGGCAGGATTGCGACAGTCAAGACATATGTATTACCAAAATTTTTGTTTTTGTTTCAAACGGCACCAACTAAATTGGACAAAAATTTTTTTAAATCCTTGGAGACAATAGTGACACAGTTTATATGGCAAGGCAAGAAAGCACGAATCAAAGCCCAAACTTTGCAAAAACGCAGAGAACTGGGAGGCTTCGGAGTACCCAACTGGGAAGCATACTATAACGCAGCAATCATGACATGGGTGAAAGATTGGGTGATGTTGAATAGAAGGCGCCTATTGGCTATAGAGGGACATGACCTCCCCCAGGGATGGCATGCCTCCCTCTGGCAAGAAAGAGACACCCCCCATAGGTACTTCATGGGACATTATATTCGGAAGATTTTGATGGGGGTCTGGGAAAAAATGAGGAAAAAATATTATCTTAGGGTTCCGTGTTGGTTGGCACCATTAGAGGCCTTAACGCATCCGAGTTTATTTAATTGGACAAGAAACATAACATATAAAGATATCATGACAGAAGATGGCAACATGAAAACAAAAATGGAATTAGAGCAACAGGGCAGAAATTTGGAATGGTGGGAATATTTACAGGTTAGAAACAGGTTTAAAAGTGATAAGGCACGTTTCGGGATCTACCCAAACCCTCAGGGGCTAGATAAGATCTTGTTTGGTGGAGACAAGAAAATGTTATCGAAGATCTACCAATTTTTCACCTGCCAAGATACTAATGAAGAGATGGACAAAAGCCTTCTAATAGTATGGGAGAGAAACCTAGGTTATGAAATTGAAATGGGCAAATGGTGGGATCTATGGAGTAAGACCATTAAACTTACAACATCTACTGCATTCAAAGAAAACATATACAAGATGGTTTATAGGTGGCACTTCCCCCCAACGAGGTTAGCCAAGATGTTTCCTGGGTTATCTCCATTGTGTTGGAAATGTGGAAGAAAGGATGGCACATTCTACCATATTTGGTGGTCCTGTACTGAGGCCACGAAATATTGGAAAAGGATTAAAAAATGGCTAAAAGAGGTTACCAGGGCAAACACTGAATGGAGACCTGAGAACCTGTTACTAAGCATCAAACCAGATAACATAAGCAGTTCAATATGGCATTTGAGCCTGCATATAATTGTGGCCGCAAGAATAACCTATGCACAATTTTGGAAATCCACCACTATACCGTCGGAAAATGCTATAATTAAAAAGATCTACGAATGTGCAGAAATGGACAGAATGACGGGTTGGCTGAGGGACAAAGGAGAAACAGAACATTATCTTAGCTGGAACCTATGGTATATGTGGGCGACTAGGAGAACAGCAGGGACTTAAAATGGGGAAAGTTAACATAGGTACCGTAATAGATCCCTGAATCTTGCAATGAGAAGATGTGGCGTAGAGACCTAATAATGAGGAAAGAAAGAAAAAATTGGGCTGTGAATGACTGTCACCGTGGGGGGGGAGGGGGGGTTGTATGTTTAAAACGGCATTTGTATCTGTATGTTTTACTTTATATTGTTATGTATGATCTGTCTTGCTTATGTCGTTGTATTTATGTCGCTGTATTTTTCTCCCTGTTTTTTAAAGGTAATAATGTTTAATAAAAATTATATTTTTTAAAAAAAATCAAGACTGTTAAAAACAATAGAAAGGAATGTAAGGTTGATTTGGTTGATCAGGTGTAAAAAAAAATATTGTTATTATCTGGTGACACATAATGGGTTTTTGCTGACCAGGATTGAATGACAAAGCTTTAAAGATTTGTTTATAAGAGATAAGATATGGGAAGCAGACACTGTTTGTTGTTTTTTAAGAGAAGTTGATAGATTACTAATTGTTTATACTTGAAGGAGGAAGCCGTTTTTATATTTCTTTTTTCATTTATATATTCTATAATTTGACTCTGAATACCTAGTACATTTTGTCTAGGAATGTGGGAATCGGTATAATTTGAGTCCATTGTATTGCTTATCTTAATATGTGTGCCGGGGGCGGGTGTGTATGTCAGCTATTAACATTAAGGAGTGGTATTTGAAATTTAAGCTATACTTCAGGAGGGACAAGGACATTCATAAGGAATAACACAAGCTGAGAATGACTGTTGACATGATTGGTTTCCATGAAATCAGAGGAAGTGATACATGAGATGGCTTCTAATAGGAAATGGAAAAGACTAAAGAAATAAACATGAGAAAACTGACTTCTGATTCTTTTTTCTACTATACTATTTTAAGAGTTATTTCTGGCTTGCTTTCATATCACTTTAAAAATATTCTATTACAGGTACTAGCATAGAAAAATCTCAAAATCTCAACTTATTTTTTATTTTTAGAACCCTCTTAAATAAGTAAAGCAGCCGAATCAAATTGAAAGGGAGAATATCCATGAGATTGGCTCTAGGGCTCAGTATGATGATTCCCAAGACTGTGAAAATGTCCCCTTGGAATCAATATGTGCCTGCAGTCAAAGTGCTCGGGAGTAGAAGAACAGGCTAGGGACTCAAATTAGGGGCTCCTATTGCTTTTAAGATTATACGAGGACAAATTAATTGTTTGCTACCCATTTAATTTGATTTGATTATTATATCCTTAGCATTTTCTGACAATTGCCCCAGTCCCATTTCCACATTCATTCTTCATGCAATCCGAACCCACGGTTTCTCAAAATGTCTTAGATTGTAATTAAAGAGCTTATATCAATGATGGCTAACCTTTTCCGGATTGAGTGCCCAAAGTGCGCGCATGCACGCCCAAACCCCAAAAATGCAATGCGTGCACAGCCCCTTCATATGCACCATGAACATGCATGCGTGGGCCCTACAACTGTCCCATCCCCTATGCATGCACACGGGGGGACATGTGCCACACCCAATGCACATGCATAGCAGAGACCCAAAGATCAGCTGTTGGCGGGAGGTGTGCACGCATGTGGAACTGAATTGGGGCAATGGCTCGCCATCAGGGGCTTATATGGGCTCAATTTCTTTCTGCTGCTTGCCTCCAGAAAATCTATAATCAAATGAGGATGAAGAAAGAAGACACAAGTGTGGCTATCTTTCACATATTCATCATCCAGAATTGAAAATCCATAAATGGAATGGCTCTTTTATTTTGTAGAAGTCAGCCAGACCAAATGTTATCCTACTCCAGACAGAAGTGCACAAAGCAACTTGGGCTAATTTTGCAATATCTTTGGGGTCCCATAGTCAAAGGGGAAATGGGAACTGGTAGTAAACATCTCCTGCTACTGACATTTATAGGGTTGTCTAGACTTGAGTGTTCTGCTATGTGCAACTCTGGAGCCAGCCCATGGTTTCTGCAGAGTGAGAAGGAGCTGCTGTGTGCAAACTCAGACTCCAATAATAAACCAGTTAATTCCCCATAAGCTATAAAAAGCCCCAGAAGATATTTCTGATTTTATTCACACAATGCCAGTACATGGAAAGTATTTTTTTTTAAAAAAATATTTGTGTGATTATAATGGAGTCAGCTAAAATAATCTATTTATTGTGGCATTATATTGGAAAATATCCAGTTTGGTATATTTCCTAAGTATGCATATGCTTCCTGTTGTCATTTTATGTCACAACTTCACTGTCTAGTCAATGTTTTGTACATGACATACTGCTCAGCTCTTATGATTAGACTCGAGAGACTGAAAGTGAAATGAAAACTAATATTATCTTGGTGGATTTTGAAAAAAAAAAAAGCATTCCAACCGGGAGCAATAATTCCTACAGCATGGGATCTCTACATTAAATACTATGTCAGCTAAAATTACTTCTGAGATTCGTAATTGACTATGCAATGTCACTAGTAAAAGAAGATTTCAGTCTGCAGTACAGAATCCACTTAGAATTACAGCTTTGAAATCTTTAAGGAGTTTATGTGTATGAATATATGACCATTGTTCCTGAATGTTGGCACGGATTTTTCTCCTGCAGGTCTGTGGGATTGCATTTCACAAGATATTATAGAGTTTTCAAAATGGAAAGCTGGAGTAAGATTTGAATTTGAGATATAGTTCAGGATCAGATTTTAACAGGATAATAAATTACTAGTTCACTCATTGCCTTCCCAGTGGTATAATGGGTTGAAAGAGACAATCTGTGGGCGGCAGAACGTATCAATAGTAAAATGGGATGTATACATACATATACACACATATTAATGTGTCTACTTTAATATAAATCCCATTGATCCCATTTCATAAATCCCATTTCAATCAGCCTACAAATGGTCCTTAAAGAAAGCATAAATGGGGACATTTATGTGGTCCACCAGATGCTGTTGAGCTCCTAGGGATGATGGAGTTCCAGTTGCTTATTAATGGTCTAATGAAATAAGCAAGTCAAATGATGCATGGTTACATACACAAGTTCAAAGGATGAATATGCAGGAATAACCCTGACATTAATTGATCTCTTCCATGAGCTAATTGCTCCTTGAATAATTTTAACAATAGCACTCTTGTGCTACAATGTGATTTGCTTTAATTGAGTCTTCAGTTCTCTCCAAGTTTATCAGTGAAGTTTCATATTCTTACATAATTTTTATGAATTTGGGTCTTACACAAGTAACAATAGCTTAAACATTCCATATGAAATGGTTAATCTGTAATAATAGTTTCCTAGCTATATCTTCCAGACACAAATGATCCATCTTATCTATCTCACTGTGGGAATGTCTTTTCTCTTCCATTCTCAGGATATTAGTCAAAAACGTTTGCTGTTGTATTTTCTCCAAGTTGGTAATACCCCAGTTGGAATAAAATGAGATACATCTGACAATTTTTTGGCTTTTAACACAGACTTAACCTAAATTGTGGATTTTGTCATTTAAAATACACATTACATAATGTAGCTTACTTGTACTACATTCCCCAGTGAAATAAATATGAAAGCTTTACTTAACTTCATTCATCCTCCATTTATTTCTACCCTGGCCCAGAATATCATCTAAATTGTATTTTATTTTATTTTATTAAACTTGTAAGATATTTCAGCAATCTGGGTCATTTTGACAGAGAGCTGAACATGATCTGATTAATCATCAGAGATGATATATGGCATGAAGAAAAGAATATCAAAATGAAATATATCTTAACAAAATATATATTTTGTTGATGGATCAAATACATGGACTCCTTTCTTTTCATTTTAGACAAATGTTAGAACAGCTTAAATAAGTATAATGAAAAGAAAATAACCAATTACACTCTTCCCAAAGAGAAATGCCTACTTTATATTTGTTAAGAGCAAGGGTGTCAAACTGACGTCATCATGGCGGCATCATGTAACGTATCATGATTTTTTTCCCCTTCGCTAAACAGGATGTGGGTGTGGTCAGTGCACAATTCATCCGGCCTGCAGGCCAGGAGTTTGACAGCCCTGGTTTAGAGGAACACTTCCCTTAAAGCAGTGGTAGTCAACCTGGTCCCTACCGCCCACTAGTGGGCGTTCCAGCTTTCATGGTGGGCGTTAGGAGTTTGCTGTAACTCTGCTTTATAAATTTTATAAAGTAAAGTTACTTCCCTACTTTATAAATCACCATTACTGTGGAACCGGTGGGCGGTTAGAAAATTTTACTGCTAACAAAGATATAAAAGTAGGTGGTAAGTATAAAAAGGTTGACTACCCTTGCTTAAAGGGACAATAGCTTCTTATCCATCGTTATTTAGAGCACGTTTTATTTTGTATGTAATCATAATAGAAACTTCTTTTTCTATGTCTCTATGATGTTGCCTTTTTCTTGTACACCACTCATAAGCTTTCCTCATGAAGCCAACAATAACCTGTGATACATTTAAAGTATATGCCTTTTTATGTACAGCTCTCCATATGTATCTCTCACACTTTTCCTCCATACATTTTTCACACTTCGCCCATACTAACTTCTCCCCCGACAAACATCAACCAATGCAAGGCATATATTTAACAAAGCAGCTGCTTTGGCCTTCGGATTTCTATGTACATGTGAAGGTACGAAATTTGTAGCATTTACTATGCAACTGAGTCATTCTACATTTTTTTTACAATGAAGGAAAAATAAATGCCTAAAAATGTGCCCAAGTTTCAAAAAAATACATATACTTTGAATGATATCTGGAAGTAAATTGGGAGCCAGTATGATGTAGTAGTATTAATTAGATTTACATAAGTGGACTCATAATTACTCATTATATTGCCTTCCGGACCGGTTAGGAAAAGAAAGAACACTATGCTGGTAGTCCTTGACTTACAACAGTTCATTTTGTGACTGATCAAAACTGCAACAGCGCTGAAAAAAGTGACTTTTGACCATTTTTCACACTCACAACCATTGCAGTATTTCCATGGTCATGTGATCAAAACTCAGATGCTTGGCAACTGACTTGTATTTATGACAGTTGCAGTGTCCCAGGATCACGTGATCATCTTTTTTCACCTTCTGACAAGCAAAGTCAATGGATAATCCAGATTCACTTAACAACTGTGTTACTAACTTAGCAACTGCTGCACTTCACTTAACAACTTTGGCAAGAATGTTGTAAAATGCAGCAAAACTCACTTAACAACTGTCTCATTTAGCAACAGAACTTTTGGGCTCAATTGTTGAGGACTACTTGTATTCTTTTTTTATTTTTTCCAGAAAAAGACCTATCAGGGTTTAAGTTTGATAATAACAACTTTGAAAAGATGTTGGAAAATATAACATTTATTTATTATTTGGAATTGGGTCTATCAAAAGAAATAACAGACAGTAACAACTCCCTGGGATACATGTTGTTGTACTCCACAAACTCTTTCCAAAAAGTTTACTAAGCTTTAATTTTTAACCTGACCAGAGAGGGAAACCATTTAGCGATAGGAATTACACTGACCGTATTCAATTTCCAGAATCTATTCTTAATTAAACTTAAAATGTATGATATTTAGTGTTTCCCTTGGTCCTGTCCACAACTTTCAGTTCATTTGGGGTAGTTCTGCTCTTAGATACTACACCAGGAAATATGTGGCAGGAATGACAATTGTACTGACCGGGTGTTCATCTCATTCTCTTCTTAGGAGATACAAAATACTGCTATTTTTTAGAGCAAAATCCAAAGACTTATTTCTTACTTTGTATAAATATGCTATTCATAGATGAAAGTTCACAGTGTTTCTGCCTTTTAAAGGCAATTCAAGGAGCATATATCCAGAAAAAATCATTATTTTGTGGAATATATTTTGTTCCTCTGTGAATTTCTGTTAATTTGTGTCTTATAATTGGGAAAAACTAAAACAATCTATCTTGTAGACTGCTTGCTCAGAAATCTTTGTTTAACTCGACTTCTAAGAACTTGAATTAGATCTGTTTGAAACAGAGAAGAAACTTTGCTATCCCCAGATGCATAACTCTGATTAATAAACAATCTGCACAACCCTTTGGAAATAAGTTCACTTTATTAAAAAGAGTGAGTTATCTTATCTTGTTCTTTATTCTGTAGAATCACTCATGTGTGACCCATTACCATCCCATTAGTACAAAATAGAGCACAAGTACCAAAGAATTATTCCTACCACATTGCTTATCAAAGAGCACAAAAATAGGTATATTGCCAATAAATCACAACTTAGAATTAAAATATGAAAATATACAAACATTCTTTTAGATCTCTGTTTTCTTTTTACTGTAATAAACCACCCTTACCTAAGAGATTTTTTTAGCTGTGCCCCTTCCTAGCATGCACACATATACCCAAACATACCTGTAATTATGCCATTCAACCTTATCAGCGCTTCATTATGCAACTCAATATTTCATTAGAATTTCTCAGAGGTAGTATATCATGTTACCTTTTAATGTATTCTAATATAAAGCAGAATAATTGGAAATTAACCCATACAAACGCAAGAGAACCTCAGACTCTGCAAATCTTCAGAGAGTTGTTTTGCTTCGATCAAGGTTTATAAGCATCCCTTGAGACTCTTAAGGCTGTCTTTTTTTCTAAGAATGTAGCAGAGCAAAATTCCATGGCTTTATATATTTTGTTGTTTTCTAAGGTCCACCAGCCTTCTCCCACTGAGCGGATACCTCGCTGAGAAAAGCTTCTCCCACTACATTGGTGACAGTGCTGGGCAGTGCTAACAAATCCTGTGGGAATTTTTGTGGCATACTCTCAAACCTCCAGAGTTAGAAACACTTCAGTCAACAAATGAGAAAAAAGCTAAGTGCATACTCCTCCACATCATCCTGGATTGTTGGGGTTCAAGGCAATGAAGATGCAGTTCACTGAGATCAACTGCATTGCAGTGAGAATCATATTACAGGGGTCCTTGGCAGTGGTGAAATTCATTTTTTTTACTACTGGTTCTGTGGGTGTGGCTTGGTGGGCATTGCAGGGGAAGGATACTGCAAAATCCCCAGTCCCTCCCAACTCTGGGGTCAGCCAGAGGTGATATTTGCTGCTTTTCTGAACTACTCCAAATTTCTGCTACTAGTTCTCCTGAATCTGTCAGAACCTGCTGAATTTCACCCTGGCCCTTGATAGTCTCTGAGCTTGCTTGTTTTCTTGTAGATGTTTCATTACCCTAAGTATCCTAGGTAACATCATCAGTGCTAGTAAGAAGTGCTGTTTGCTGTCAGTTTATATTCTGGTGTCTTGCCTGTCTGTGCTCATGTGGGTGGTCTTAAAGATTCTTTGCTAGGGCTGTTTACTGATGGCTCTTTGGCAGTTTCTTGATTGAGGTATTGCTTATTTAATTGTTGGTCTAAAGTTAACATTGGAGTTAATCTATGCTGATCTGGTTGCTGATTGCTGGTAGAGAGATGCTGAAGTCTTTTTGTTCTCTTTTGGGTTGGTTGATTGTATCTTAAATGTTTGTTAATGTCTATAGGTTTATTATGAGGGATGTGGTGTCTCAGTGGTTAAGACGCTGAGCTTGTCAATCAGAAAAGTCAGCAGTTCGACAGTTTGAATCCCTGGTGCCGCGTAATGGAGTGAGCTCCCATTACATGTCCCCAGCTTCTGCCAACCTAGCAGCTTGAAAGCAGGTAAAAATGCAAGTAGAAAAATAGGAACCACCTTTGGTGGGAAGGTAACAGCATTCCGTGCACCTTCGGCATTTAGTCATGCCAGCTACATGACCACAGAGATGTCTTTGGACAGAGCTGGCTCTTTGACTTTGAAACAGAGATAAGCACCACCCCCTAGAGTCAGGAATGACAAGCACATATGTGCAAGGGGAACCTTTACATTTACCTTATAGGTCTATTGATGGCTGATTTGTCAGAGTGCCAGGTTTGTAGAAATTCCCTAGCATTTTTGGATTTGGCCTGGTCTAGGATTATCATATTTTCCCAATTGAAACTTAAATCTGTCTATACGTTGTGAAATTAAAGAACTTTTGTCATGTCTTCTGACTGCCAATTGGTGTTCATGGATGCGTTCAGCCAGTCTTCTGCCTATTTGTCCTACTTAGTGGTTGTCACAGTTCTTACTTTATATGTTGTAGATGACTCCTGTTTTTTTCTTCTGGGGTTGTTGGTTTTTTTGGTTTGCTTGGAATATTTGAAGGGCTTCAGATGGCTTCTGAAAAATCATATTGCTTCCAGGTCACAAATGTCTTTATCAAAACAATTCCAACTCACTTTGCACAATACAACAAACATCTAACAGATTTAACAGACAGATTTAACAGATTTACAGAGTTGGAAGGGACCTTATAGGTCATCTAGTCCAACCCCTCCTCAAACGGGAAGCTCTCTCTACCGATAGAAATAATATTTTCACATGCATGTGCACATACCATTGATTCCAGACCCACACTTGACTCTAGTCATCTGCAATAACTAGAGATTTGAAGTTTGGCGGTTGGGGAGTGGGGAGAACAAATTCCCTTTTACATCTAAAGTGTACCCAAAGGATCTTATGGTTGTTGTTGCCTCTTCATTATCTTAACAAACTTTCCACCTATTGAAATATAGCCCATTATTTTTGCAAAAAAAGAATGAGTTTTTTATATACAATATCTCAAATGGAACCAAAATAACAGTAAATCTAACCCAAAATAGATTAGAGTACATTGGGCATAGCAACCACAATGAGATTTAAATAAACTGACTCAACCATTTGTTATGGAAGTAACACAAGGGCACAATAAAATGGAGAAAAAAATAGTTGCATCCACCCCTCACAGTCAATAGCATTTAAAACTACAAGCAAATGACTTTGTGGTCTTGAAGCTAAATATTTATTCAGGATAATAGTGAGGACTTCAAATACTTTGGTTTCTGTTCCAGAATGGCAACCTCCTCATAGTTTGCACCGGTTTCTGTCCAGTATAAGCTACTTCTTCCCAAATTGTGATTTAACTTCGTTTTCCTGAATCAGTTTGAATTATATAGGCAAAACACAATTCAATACTTATGAAATGAAAATTACAAAATCATAATTCTACCTGAGGAAGATTATATTTTCTGAAAAAACTTCTGAAAGCAAGACTTGCTTGAGAAATTCTAGGGTTAAGAAACACTAAGCAAGAGAATCAACTGAAGAAGATGGAAGCAATATTAATCTTTTTTAAAAAAATCAGATTCATGCTTCTGCTATAAAATCAGATTGGGCTACGAAGGTTGCCCTATAGAACCAGTACTGTATGGAGAAGAAGTTAAGGGTTGGTCTAAGACTCATGTTCAAACGCACTCACAGCAAGTAATATTTTGGGGCTTGTCACACACTCTCAGCCCAACCTCACCCACAAGACTTGATAAAAATACAATGAAGTAATATTTCCTGGGTTAACCTCCTGGAACTCAATGAGAAAAGATTCAGCATAAATAATAAATAAATAAAATATTACCCATGAACTCTGTTTAGAAGATCTGTAATAACAATATGAAGCAGGTTTTTTTTTAAAGCAGTTTGTTTTCATTTCTGCCATTCAGTCATTTATTAACTTTTTCTGAGGAAAAACATTGGCCCTGTTTTGACCAGAGCCATTACTATAGTGGTGGGTGGGGGGAGAGGTGGAAGGGAGGGATGGAAGTAGGAGAACAATGATGATTTGGGAGGAATGGGTAGCAAAAAAGGGGAGGAGTGTTTACTTGTTTTTTTTTAAACAATAAAATGTAGGCCTTGGTAGGTGGTTGCAATTTGCTTCAATGAAGCAGGAAAAAGGCCCTGTTTACTTCCTAAAACTATTTGCAACTGCCTTCTCCCCCACAATCTACAAACCAAAGAAATGTCTGTGTACCTGGCACTTGCTTGAAACCAATAAATCTCAAAGTCTGGAGACATACTGAGCACTAAAAATCTTGCTGAAAGAAAGATAGAAAAAAAGAAGGTACTTTCAGAATGATCAATCTTGATAGGAGAGATAAGCTTCGGTCCGGTTCTCAGCTACTGAAATTGCTGGGACTCAAAAATGCTTCATATCAGATGGATCTGGCAAATAGACAAGTAGGCCATCTGTTTAATAGGTAGTCAGATGCAGATACTGTCAAAATAGGAACAAGAGAGAAAGAGTGTAAAGGAAAACTACTCAGAACTGTGTAAAACCAATAGTCTCCATATGCAAACATTGAGGTCTGCCAGTCTTCCCCATCTGAGCATTGAGACCCATGGTAATAGGGAGAAAAACTATTACCATTAAAGGTAGATGAAGTTTAGAGAAAAGTACTGTACTGCAAGAGTTTTTTTTTTAAAAAAATATATTAATTAAATTTATATATAGGTATTTCTGGACTTATGACCACAATTGAACCCAAAATTTCTGTTGCCAGGAGGACAGTTGCTATGTGAATTTTGCCCCATTTTATGAGCTTTCTTGCTACATTTCATAAGTAAATCCCTGCAGTTGTTGATCATGTGACCATGGGGATGCTTGTCTATTTGCCAGATCCATCCGATATGAAGCATTTTTGAGTCCCAGCAAAGTGGAAAATTGTCATAATTCCTTTTCAGTGCCATTGTATTATTGAATGGTCACTACATGAATGGTTGTGAGTCAATAACTACCTGTACCCCCTGACCCCCAAGTGATTCCAAGAAGTTCACCAAAAGGACATCAAACAATAACCATCCCGTAAAATCTTTAAAACCACAAAAGCAATGTAGCAATCTGCAATCAACAAAAGCATTCTCCTCCAAAGGGGCTACATCCCTCTTAATCAAAGGCTTGAGCAAAGAGCCTGATCTTCAAGTACCTCTGAGATGTCAGAAGCCTATAGGAATGAGATTTAAGTCACTGGGAAAGATTTAGCTTCCTTATCTTACAGTCTTCAGATTGATCCAAATGTGGACCATATCTTCATATGAAAAGAACATTCCTCATGACAGAATGGGTTCCATAGAGTTTCAGGTAAGTAGAAGATATGAAAGTAGTATTGAGTAAGAACAGCTTCTATAGTTATATTTAAGAAATAGCTCATCATGACTGACAAAGAAAATTAAAACAAGGTTCCCTGTATTTATTTCTTTGCCACCTTTCCACTTGTATGACCCTCTTGGCTTTAGTGTATAACACCATCTCAGATTTTTGTAAAGAATGTCTGAAACTGTTACCTAAATTGAATATTTCAAAGTTACAACTTATAGAATATATGCCATTATTGCATATGTCTGCTTTCAGTCATGTCAGTGATAATTGTTCCAGGTCACTAAAGTGTTCATATATCTGTTTCAGTGGTGGGATTCAGCCAGTTCGTACCTAGCCGGGAGAACCGGTTGTTAACATTCTAAGCACTTCGGAGAACCGGTTGTTGGGAAGAAATCTCATTTTGTTTTTTTCCACTTTGCTGGGCTAATCCTGCAAGGAAGGCAGGAAGGAAACATTCTAGTGTTACTTCTAGCCTGATATTTAGTGCCCTGCTTACAGAAACTGCCTCTCCAGTTAACACTTATTGCATTGTAATAGCTAAGGCGAAGCGCCCATCAAAGTGAGTGATGCTGAGTTGGCCACACCCACCCAGTCACATGACCACCAAGCCACGCCTACCCAGCTGGTCATTAGGGTAGAGAACCAGTTGTTAAATTATTTGAATCCCACCACTGATCTGTTTATCCATGTTACTGAAACTTACTCAACAATTCATAGTTTAAGATAGTTAGCTACATTTATATCTGACTACATAGCTGTTCTATGAAGAAGAACACTGTTTTGGTAGGCAAACCCAGTTGACTTCCATTCAGATGCATTTTTAGCACATAGTCCTTTTTATTTGGACATTATGCCTTAAATAACAGCAAACTTACCATCATTCCATCTACCATATCTCTGACATAAATGTTCAACCTTTCATACTTTAGGACAGTCTTTGGCTTTGTCCCAGTGAGATATTTCAATTATTATGGGATGTTTTCCATTATTGTCATTTCTGATGTTTAGAAGTAGCTTAATTTTTTTTGCAGACTTTTATTTCCTCTTTTTTAATGCTCTCAAGACAGTGATTCAATATGATCTGAGCCATGAAACCACATCTCGTCTATCCCTCTTACTTGGCTGGTTAATTGGAAAACTAGGTCATTTTAAAAATGTCTTAATTTAAAAATAGAGAATAACCATAGCAACAACATAACTCATTTGGACAGTGAGGAGTTACTGTTCTTTTTACTTTTTCTTTTAAGAAGTATATGATTTATGAGTGATCATGCCTCAAAAGTATCAGTGTCATTTTTTTTTTTTTTACAAGATGTCTTTTATTTGCATTGCCATGCAACTATATTTTAGCAAATAACAGTTTGGAAGAATGAACAATCTAATAGACAATCCATGAGGTGAAACTGACATTTCTTTGGTTTCTTTCAATGTTTTGTTTGATTCATTTTGGGTTGTTTGCTTTGATCCCCTTCTAACAACTTGGCATGGGATGATCTCATAGAATCAATTAATCAACATATTCACTGGAAATACAGTGTTAGCAAAAATCTAGCATGAGCAGTGACGACTTTCCAAAGGGTCTTATTCCAAAAAGCTGCCTTTAAGTTTCCACAAGAATAGATCCAGCAAGACACAAGCATGAAAGTTAGGAAAACTGGGAATTTAGGCCTTGCCCTTAAAAATGCAAGCAACAGCACATTGTAATGTTGTGATGCAGCCTTTAACTATGTCAATTATTTTTTCAGTAGCCTTTGCTGATAGATTGATTAATGGCCATTCTTAACTGATAGGAATAGAAGATAATTCATGTATAACAAAATAAAAATATCACCTAAAATGGCTGCATTGAACATGTCTGTATTATCACAGAAAGACTATGGATTTGAAAGCACTTTCTTGGTTAGTAGGCAATTTGTGTTAATATAAATAGAAAGTCATCATAAAAATGCTTAGGTTCCAAACACTAACCCTCAAAAAAAAATAGGCAAAAATTGTCAAAGGGAGTAGCAAACTGCACAATGGACTTGTTTTTAACTAAGAAAATCCATTGCATTTACTGATCATTGAATTGGTACGGTGCATTCATAGTCTTATACTCAGCTGTTGCAACTGTTTCTACATCTTCCTCCAATGTTAATTAGGTGACCCTCTATCCCACCTGAGTCCTATTTAGCCAGGCCTTGCAGTGGAATAGACACAGATAGACTTTTCTAGCCAGGGAAGAAGATGCAATTGGGGGCCAGTCTGTGCCTGTGAAAATAATTCAGTTACAATTAAACCATGGAATTTCAGTTCAAGTATTTAAAAATAGAAGATGTGACAGATGACTCGGGTGAGCCTGTGGGAGGGGTCAAATATATTATCAGTCATGAGTCCATGCATGCCCATAACAGATCCAAGTCCAGCCCACCTTGAATTCCTTTCTATTCTTAACCACCACTAATTTCCCTTGACCTTTAGTAGTTCAGATTCTTGCAGAGAGCTTAACTTGCAATAAATCTTTATACTCATTTGAACAGCCTGAATCTCCCGATTTTCCCAGAACTTGACACATTAGAGGATACACTGATAAAAAGCAATAAAGCATATAATAATAATGTAGTAATTGTAAGATCAGAAGTAAGATTTTCTTCCTTTCCCAACAGGAAAGCTTAATAAGTTTACTTTCAATCACTAACTTACTATCCTGAACCATTCTTCTGAATGCAACCACACTACTAAATTCTGACATCTCCCATTTTTTTTTGGGGGGGGAAGACTTTATAGAAGTTATATTACAGTGAATATATTACCAGTAAACCTGAGATCTAATACTATAAACACCCAAAAACATTTGGCTAAATTCTGATCCTGTCAATTGAAAAAGAAAATAAAGAAAACAAAAGTATCGCCTTCAGTTCATGTTTTTATGAGTACAACTGAAATTATTCCTAAAACAACTTGCAGAAACACTTTCATTTACGCAAATTCTTCTCTTCTATAGCAGCAATCAGCTAAAATATTCAGCCTGGTTTCTATATATTTTTAAATTCATTAATTTTAGGTGCCAGGTATTTGCTGGATTTTTTTTTCTGGAAAGTGTCCTTGAAATAGGTTATTGTTTAAACAAATTCTGAACAAAAAGAACACTCTTTGTCACCAAAGAACAGCTGTAATCTAGAGAAATGAATCAGCAGTGAACGGCCATGGTAGTCTGAACCACAGTTTTTACTCCACCATTAGTATTTTTATAGCATCTGTCCTAATGACCATTGCCAGCTTTTATTGTATACCTGTAATCATCAAGCGCCCTCAGCGCACCAATAAGTGCTTCTATTCTGTTTGATTCTGTTAGTTTCTAATGATCAACAGGGTTTGTTTATAATGATCAGATTAGCTGTTCTTTAATCATTGTCTATTGTTTCAACATGTGAGAGGATTTCACAGCTCATTGACTGTGCTGACTCGCAATCTGCATGGAGAAAACAATGTTGCAGCTCATCAAATGTAATCAGCTACTAATTGAAAAGAAATGGAATTTTACAATTATGTGACACCTTTCAACTACACAAGATCACACAGCCTTACAAGAGCAGCATGCCAGGAACACTTGACAATCTCCCAAGCGCTGTCACCTCAAAGGTGGATTGAGCAGCTAATTTATACCAGCACACCCTGCCAAAAGTACGGTAAAGTTGGAGAATACAAAGCTTGTTACACAGACAGAGAGGGAGAGAGAGATCACAAAACATCAAAACCAAAATCAGAAATAGCACACCCATGTATGCACAAACACACAAAGATTACTTTTCAATTGAGATAGAATACTTGAAGAACTTTTTTAAGTGGACGGCATTTCTTTAAGGGACAATTACTATTTTTTTAAAAGAGAAAATAATTTGTTTCCAAAAATTATTCACCATCCTTTGAACACTTTTGTGTGGAACAGTGCAATGGTTTATCACAAGTTCTTTGATCAAGTGTGTTTGAAACTTCATGAGTGACATCAAACATTACATTATTAGACCGCCTCATGTCTCTGCTCCCTGCTGTTCTCCATGCCCCCATATTTGCTTCCAAAGAGAGTGAATCCCTTGAGCTAAAATTTAAGGGAAATTCCCAGTAAAAACATATTTCTCCCAACATCAAAAAATACGTTACCCAACATCCTTGGATGTAGCATAGAAAACTACAAAAGAATATATTGATATATATTCCAATTAAATATTCCAAGATTGGTAGATTGGTGCTGATTGGTACTGGCTGTGTTCCTCCAATTTCCAGCACCTTCCTCCCTTTTCCAGCACCTTAAAGCTACAGGACATGAAAATAATTTTGAAGGAACCAGGTTAATCTCCAAAACAGAACACTTCAACAAGAGAATAATTATGGAAACTATTGAAATAAAGAAACACCCCCACAACACAAATAAATGCCTACCAAACCTCTGGAAACCAGCCCTAGTCAACAAACGAGCCCCACACATCACCCAGGCCATTACAACACAAAACAACAATGGACACACAGCCAGCACTAATCAGCACCAATCTACCAATCATGATACAACCACACAACCAATCATTCCACTTACTGAAACAAAGCCAGCACTCCACACACCCTCACCACGATTTATATAAAGACGGCAGAAACTGGACAACCATTTGTCCAGAATGATACAGTTACAGAATGATGCAGGTGGTTGGCTAGAAGATCACACTTTAAACCAAAACCCAGCCTGAAGATGGTGAGTGAGACCTCACTGAAACGTTGCCAAGACAATTTCAATCTTACACGGGAAAAGACCTGAAAACAAGAAGACCAGCATACCTACAACTGTGAAAATCTATGAAAATGTATATATTTGGGCATATTGGGGCATACCAGGGGTTGTGACACAAAATACATACCTATTTCCTTGGCTCAGTTGATAAAGGAGGAGAACCTGTGGCTTAGTGGCTAACACAACTGCCTAATATGTAATACAGCACAGGTTCAAACCCCAGTAAGTGTATGGCTAGCTGATGAGAGCTAAATAGCTTGAAATAGATCTATACTAGTCTCCCTTTATTTATTTATCAGCACAAATGTAACACAAATGTAACAAAGTCAACAGTAAAAATAATGGCTTTCTGTCTGGATGGTCTCCTAGGTTGAGCCAATAGACAGAGAAAGGAAGCAGTATGCTTTCTCCCATATTTGGGCATACCAGGGGTTGTGACACAAAATACATACATACATACATACATACATACATACATACATACATACATACATACATACATATTCATAGATTTTCACGGGTACAGGTATGCAGGTCTTGGCGTATTCGGGTCTTTTCCTGTGTAAGATTGAGAGTATCTTGGCGATGTTTCGATGAGGTCCCACTTGCCATCTTCAGGCTGGTGCCTCCGGCTTTGTGCTCCACCCCTCTCTAACTCCCACACAAAGCAAACTGACACACGCCATGAACACATGGCCAGACCGCAAACTCGGAGCCAAACCAAAGCCCGGGATGTTACATGTCAGCCATCTGCTCAGGACATTACTTCACAGAACTCAGGAGGTTACAACACAAAGGCTCAGGATGTTACAACGTAGCCAACCCCCCCCCCTCGGAGGTTGCAGCACAGGACTCAGGATATCACTACAATAGAGCTCAGGATGTCATCACACAGCCCATTACCCAGGTCGTTACAACACAAAAGAACAATAGGCACACAGCCAGTACCTCAGCCACACAGGATGTTACAAAACAGCCGACTAATCTGCAAACATCAACTCCATCAACTAATCAAGATGTTACAACACAGCCAAGCAATCCGCTTACAGCAACAAAGCCAGCACTCCATACCCCCACCAATATTTATAAAAAGACAGTAGCTCTGATCATGCTTGCTCGCACAAGCACGAAGCCGAAGGCACCAGCCTGAAGATGATGAGTGTGACCTCATCGAAACATCGCCAAGATACTATCAATCTTACATGGGAAAAGACCCAGATATGCCAAGACCTGCATACCATGATGGCAGGCAAGAGCAGAGTTGGAATCCTCTCTGAAACAGCTGGAAAAGGTACATGTGGGTCAAAGGGACGGGGAGGAATTCAAACTTCATCCTCCTGGTGCAACTTTGTGTGTGTGTGTGTGTGTGTGTGTGTGTGTGTGTGTGTGTGTTTGAGAGAGTGGGGAGGGAGCATATTGAGACAGTTCTTTACTTTATACACTATGTAACACTCTAATACTGTACCTTTGAGTCTTCTGAAATTTTAATTATCCAATCATAAGCAAAAATAATGTTTTCAGTAGAATGAATTTCCATTTCTATTTACACCTGCCAGACAAAATGCTGCTAGTGGTATTGCTAACATGGGCTGAGGAGGAAAACCTAAATTTTCTGAATCCTGGTGCAACTTTTTGTCTGTGTGTCTATGTGTGTTTGAGAGAGGGGAGAGGGAGGGAGAGAGGGAGGAAGGACAGGAAGGTAGAAGAAAAAGAAAAAGAAAGAAGGAAACTTATTTAGCAAAGGAGAAAAACAAATGCTGTCACTTAAAATCAGAACTGAGCATGCCTGGCTGTGGAATTCTGGGAGTTGAAGTCCACAAGTCTAAAAAAATTGCTGCCTCACCAGCCATAAACCTCACCATACGTCACTGCTGCATATCTATACCTGTGAAAATCTATGAAAACAAACAGGAAGACTTTCTCCTAGCATTGAGAATATCCTGATGAAAACTGACATTTTTTTGAGTGAATTGGTAGGTTGGAGTGCAGTACTTCTATGTTGAATTCTCATCTATTTCTGACTACCTAAATTGGACATATTGTAGTTTGAAGGTATTTGCTTTGAGGAAATACATCCCATAATTCCTTTTCATTCGTAAGCCACTATGCATAGTAACAGAGTTTTTTAAGATGGATGACTATATAAATAGTTTGAATATATAAACAGAATAACATTGGATATGTTTTATAATGTAAATGGAGGCCAAATCAGTCAGGATTCACCATAAACTTTTGCAATTTCATCTGATCCCCTTTGTTTTGTATTGGAAAAACATATTTCACAACCTGACATTTGTTGGGAACATTAAATGGTATTTAATGGCTACATTACAGGTACCCTTTGATGTAAGTCTAAAGATTTTGGAATCTGAAGGACAAATTTTACAAAACTGAAAAGCTTGCTGGATCTTGAACAGTTGTATTTATGGGGAAATATTTCCATGAAATTTGTAATCATAATCCTGCATTCTTCCTTTTTCTTATTCTTCTCTGTCCATTTGTAGAAATATTCCTCTGGATGTGTTTTATTGCAAATAAATTATGGAAAGAGTTTTTACTCCCACTAGCAGCTGATACATTTTAAAGATAAAAATAAAGAACTCGTATGTTCCAGGCATTATTTCAAACAATGTTCTAAACTAGCTGTGATTTCTTGGATCCCTATTTCTTCTCAAAATCCTAACTTTTAGCAGAAAATTCAGCTCTTTGCTACTTTATCGTGTTACTTTCTACTTTCGTAATTAATGTTTATTTAATATTTTAACACATATTGTATTCTTTTACTGCTTTTAAAATAATGAGCAATAAAGGGGGGGGCGGACTCAAAAATAAAAATCATGCATTTTCAAAGAAGAAACAGAACATGTTCTTATTTCAAAAAAATGTAAAAAATAGAAGGAAAAAAAACAATATGCATTTTACCTGTAAATAGTTACAATTCTATAAAGAATTATCTTAATGTTATTCAATGCACATATATGTCTGATTCATTTATATAACTATCATATTTTTTAATTTACTGTAATTTGTATAAATGAGTCCCATCAAGTTTTTGGGCCATAGGCCATTCCCACATGGGTACCAAGTGCAATCAGATCTTTAATCCATTGGGTGAAAAGATTCATTTTTATGCATTTAAACTTTTAACCGTGCATTTATTCTTCCAATTTTGCAATATTAGTCCATGATAGTGGCATGGAGATTACATTTGCACTGTCTGGTTGTCAATTTCAAAGTCCTATATACGTAGTTCTAAAGAATGAATAATCTTATCTAAGTGTGTATTACACATAGTGTGATGACTGCAATAGAAACTCCAATTGAACAACTGAGTTCTAGAACTTTTAAATGCATATGGAAATGGGTCTTTGAAAGGAAGAATTACAGTAGATATAACAAATCTGCACATCCCTGTTTAAATGCCAGTTTTTGAAATGTAAGAAACCCAGACCAAGATAAATCACTTTGAATTCCCCCCCTTTTAATATAACACATACAGTAAACCTACTATATCCCTACCCTATTTCTTTTCCCAGGTACAATTGTTCTTTTCCAACTCCCAGGGGAAAATACAACAATTCAGCATTAAAATGCTGTGCCTTGTTTTCCTTTGGATTGAAACTTGTTGGATGAGAAATTAAAATGAAGTAAAGAGAGAGAGGCAGAGCTTCCTCCAGTGCAAATGCTTCCTCTGATTGCGATTTTTCCTTTCCTCCAATTCTGCCAGCTCTCCTTATAGGATTACTCTGTACTAGCACTGATTAAATGAGCCTCTCTGGAAAAAGTGTACATGGGAAGCAATAACAGAACAATAGCATTGGAAGGAACTGAGTATGTCTTCTAGTCCAAACCCTTGCTCAAGCAGGAGACCCTATACCATTTCAGACAAGTGGCTGTTGAATCTCTTAGAAACCTCCAGTGATGAAGCACCCATAACATCTGAAGGCAAACTGTTCCACTGGTTAATTGTTCTCACTGATAGGAAGTTTCTCCTTAATTCTAGGTTGCTTCTCTCCTTGATAAGTTTCCATCTATTGTTTCTTGTCTTGCCTTCTTGTGCTTTGGAAAATAGGTTGACTCCCTCTTCTTTGTGGCAGCCCCTCAAATATTGGAGCACTGCTATTATGTCACCCCTAGTCCTTCTTGTCACTAGACCTGTAATCGTTCTTCATATGTTTTAGACTTTTAGTCTCCAACACCCCCCCCCCACACACAATCATTTTTGTTCCTATTTTCTGCACTTTTTCCAGAATTTTCTACATCTATTTTATAATATGGTGACCAAAGCTGGATGCAGTATTCTATGTGCGGTCTTACTAAAGCCACGTATAAAGTGGATTTAGTACTTTAAGTTTATCGATCAGGATGAAAGTACTCAAACATTGTTGTGGGCAGTGAATTTAAAGTTTTGTTTTTAGTGGTGAGGTGTAATAGTTAAATAAAAATTTGGAGAGCAATACTGTTCCTGTTGTAACTTCTTCAAAAAGACAATGCACAGTTAATAATGCAAACTAATGAAGCTGATTAGAATTGGTGACTTGTGCAACGGGAGTGAGACTGGTTGCAGGGAAGAAAGGTAAATCATGTTAGGCAAAGTGTTTTTTATATGCTGACATGGTGTTTTATGCTTTTTCTTAATTGAGCAATATTTAAAGTTAAAGATTCAACAACAGATAGCCTTGAAGGAAGCCACTTTTTCAAACTGAAAATGAACATAGATGTTGATGCTAAGTAATTTCCCCCACATTCCAGGCACCATATAAAAAAAATAGGGGTTAGTCTATTCGGCAGAAATGCTGCATTGCCTTTGACCTTGTCTGCAAGCTGAATTTCTAAAACCCTTTTTATTCTAAGAACATCTGATGAAAAAATGCATTAACAATGCGTTCTGGTCTATATCATCGTGCAGCACCACTCATCTTTAAACAGGAATGAAAACAAAATCCTTGATTCACACTGCCATGTTCTTTGTGTTCCCATGGTCTTTGGTCTCAGTTAATCGTCTTATCAAAAAAAAAGTTGGAATGTCACCAGCTTTGCTAAAAAGGGATATCATATTCTTTAAAGAAGTCAGACATAGCTATTTTACTCTTCCTTTATTGTTTGAAATTTGCACTAAGGCCTAATTACCAGCTTGCTGAAAATACTGCTGGCAGATGAACAAATGGATTAATAATGTTCCCAAGATGCATGCTTGGCTTATAAACATTGTCTACCACTGTGTTTCAGTCAAGTGATTATCAAATGTACTCAAATAAAACCTAAGAAAAGGCACTCTAAATATCACTCATTATTTGCTCTCCACAATCTCTCATTTGGTTAGTTAACATCTTTCATTTTTCACATCTATAAACTTTAACAATTATATTACAAGAAAAGGCTGCCAATGAATAATGCAGAGTTCGGCAAAGACAGAAGATGAAAACTGTAGAAGAAAGGTGTCAGAGCATATTAAAGAAGCTAACAATATCTTAGGACAGGCTTGGAATCCTGAGAAGAGAACAGGCAGTTGAGAAGGGAAAACCAAATAACACAGTTTATTTCAACAACATCTGGAATCATATGCTTAATCATCAGTGTGAAACTGTCATCTTAAAAATCTTGCAGTACTGTTCGGAGATTGTGTGTTACATCCATTTAACTTATTCGCTATTAAAAATAAATGCCACTACTAAATGATGAAGAACATTTCCAATACTGCCTAAAATAACAGCTTGAAATCTCTTGTTTTCTAATCATAACAATACTGGAAGAACAGAGTTCTTGGTGCTCTCTGAGCTTAGTTATTTGCTTGAAAATGTTTCATTAACCAACTAGGTAATATCATCAGTGTGAGTGAATTCAGTATTTTCCTGCCTGGTTTGTGCATGTATGTGTGTGTCTGAGTGTTGGTTACTGCAGGATTGGTATTTTGGCTTTTTTATTTTCCTGGACAATACTGGAAATAATGAATTAATTTACCCAACTGTTCTGCAAGAATAGCAGAGAAGCAAGTAAAAAAAAATATTGACAATATGTGCCACAGAAATACCCTGTTTTCAATTCCTAACTAAGTTATGTTAAGGATTGTAGGCAAATTCAAAAACTTTTTAAACAAAGACAATAAGTTTGAATTGTATTTTACATGGATTCAAAGTATACGACTTTGATATTTTAGGATGGATCAAACACAGTTATGACACTGAGATATATTTACTGTTTTTCAAAGTTTGGGACTATTCCAAAGATCTTTCAGTGTCTTTTTTTCCCCCTTTCTTTTTTCTTTTGGTGGAGCCAGGAATAATCCCACGACAAAAGAAAAACATAATACATCTGACATCAGAAAAACAGGAAGAAAAGATTCATTCTAAATGCCGCATATAAAAGACCAACTACATTGCTGAAGATTATGAAAGTTAGTCATAGTGTAAAATCTGCGTTATGACAAATCGAGTGGAAGGCTTATTTTTAAAAGGCAGAATCTTCTGTTTCAAAGCTTCCATTGGATCTATGCCTAGATGCTCGGGTGTTCTGGGAATAGATGCTGCAGTGATTCTTCCTACTCTCACTTTCCCTGTGTCACACTTATTTCATTCTGTCTCAGAAGTCAGTGGGTTGGGATTTTTTTTTGGAAGCCTATATTTAAGCAATAAGACATGACAGGCTGTCCATTTCTAGAGGATTATTGTATCCTTGGGTGGTGTCTAAGCGGCAGGCTTTCCTTTAAATGTCTTTTTGCTATTATGAAATGGAATTTATAAATCAAAATATGGAGTGGCGGGGAGGATGTCAACCCCCTGCACTTACAGGGCGTTATTGACATGGGCATGACATCACTGACAGTGAGTTAGAAAGCTCCACTTATATTCAGACTTTTAAAGCCATTTCATAATTTATAGGGCACCAAGGAAAAGAACGTTGCCCTCAGAAATATATGCCAGCATTGCAGAGATTATCTCCAGAAGACACTTTAGTTAATTGATTTTCAAAAAAGATCATTTCATCTGAATGCTACCTGAACCAAAACTAAGATACTGGAAACGATCAACATTTATGCTGAGTTTCAATGCAAGCCATCAAGAAACTAAGACTGTAATTCTGCACAGTTGCTGTTAATATGTGACTGAATCACCTGTCAAACTTTATTCTGTGGGCTTCAGTGATTTGACTTCACACCCTATATGTTTATTTTTAGATTATACAGTATTTTTCCATTAAATAATTAGCAGTAAATTAATTCAGCAATTGTTGCTAGTATGAATCAGATTCTACATTAAAGAATAATTTGACAAAATTTACTTTCCTTTTTTCCTCTTTCTTTCTTTCTTTCTTTCTTTCTTTCTTTCCTTCCTTCCTTCCTTCCTTCCCCCCTTCCTTTTTTTCTTTCCTTCTTCCTTCATTTTGCTTTGGTTTGCTGCATGAAAGGAAAACCATTTCATGATTGCTTTACCCTAAGTTGTGCTCTCCATTTTTTTTCTATAAATACACTATAATTAGGTAATACTTATTTTATTTTCCAGACCCCCATTACTACATAAAGAGAAAGTAGCAAAATAAATTGATGTTAACTTTGATCTTTTAAACAAGAATAAAATACTTGAGAGATAAGCAACTGACCGAACACAAGTTTAGAGATGATTGATAGTTGTTCTTATGCCTTGCTTTTATTCCAATGTGTTTTAACTTAAAAGTACAGGATCTTGTATATAGGTTTGAGTATAGTAATCTTCCATTGTAGCTTTCAACTGAATATGTCTATTTATAAATCCATCTCTCCATAACATATAAACACATTCAACTTCCATGAAGACACCCTTTGGAAAGTTTAGACACTGAACCGTTTACTTGATTTAGAATCAATTATGTTTTTATAGGTGTAAGCTAAAATTAGGTTTGACACATGTACCCTAGTTTTATCATAGGCAATTTCCTTTTGACCAAAACTTATCTATCTTATAAGCTTATGCAGCCTACACAGGTTGCTGACCTCATCAATGCTAAGCATGAACCCAATTGATGTTTTGTTCTATCTTTGTTTTTATTTATATGTGATCTAGTTTGAGGGTTTAAGGAGCATTCCACTCTGAAAACTGTTTAACAATGAAAGTTTCAAAGTAATTAAAATTCACAACATACAATAATAAACCTGGAAAGATTGCTGCATACCAAGATCTGAGAAGATTCGGTATTGTTAAGTGTGCCTTATTCTTGAAAAAGAACCAAACTTTTTCACAACAAGCATTGTCCTTTTCAGGATTATTATTTTTTTTCATTTGATTTTTCATTAGGTTGTTTTTCCTGAATTTCTCTGAACTTAGTCCTGGAATTTGTGCATGCAAATCAATATTTTGGCAATAAAACTATCAATATTGCATTGTCTCTTTTTGCCTCTGTCTGTCCATTCTTAATATAAAAATAAATAAATAACAGAGGTTGTGTCTATAATCATCCCAAAGGTGCTTTTTCAAAAGGCAACTGGACTATTTTTTCCTTGAGGAAGAAGTTCTGTAAATAGAACAGTAACGTCTTTGTAGTAACATATGTAAAGAAGATGTTACTGTATTTTACAGTAAGTAACTAGAAAACCTTACATACTTTAAATGCCACATTTGATTGAGACTGTATTGATATCATGCTCAAACCTGTTGGCTTGGTCATTTCATTTTTTTGAAGGCAAAACCCATTGGGAGAACTTTCCTTTGAGATCCTTGTTGATGTTCTGCTCAAAAGAAGTTCAAAATAAGATGTTCAAACATAAATAAGGCATTGACAAGCATTCTAGGAGAAAAAAATCAGTTATTTTTCTGATAGCTATTGGATATGAAAAGCTAAAAATGTAGGACAGAATGATTTATAATTATTTGTAACAAGATTAACTATTCAGAGTTCTATTGCTATTTAAAAAGGCTCACTTCTCATGGAAATATTTCATCTCCTGCATAATTATTTTTAAATGAATTACTTTTCAAATATTTAGACAGAGATATTACATTCTCTAGAAGTAGAATTTCAAGTGCACAAGTGAATTTTATTTATGATTTTCTTGCAAGTTGCTGAAATTCTGGGACTGTTTTATGCAACCACTTTATCTGTCTCCATGGGCCTCTAGGCAAGTAAGTTTTGGGCTACCTGTAATCCCACCTTCCACAATGATTATTGGATGTGTATATGTTTCTGCAATGCATTGTAGCTGTACAAATTATTTCAGGGGATGCTTTGCTTGAAGCAATGTTAGTTCATATTTCAGTCACTGTATCAAATCTCCTATGGAAGTGTCTGCTGGGTTTATACAGGCAAACTAAGCACACACAAACACACACACAAACACACACGTACCTGGACTCCTTCCCTTAACTGGTGGATCTTCAGAAGGACATCTTTAACCCTTCAAGGGGTATACGTTTCTTTCAGAATAGCCATGAATGAAGATGAAGATGAATATAGATCAGGCTTATGCCATCATTTGGAGGGGCCTTTTCTTCAGTTATTTGCAATATCACAAGGATGGCCTGATGACCTCAATTTTTATCCTTTGTCCTTGTGACATGTGTCTTATTATAATTTTCAAACAATTATTCCTTTTTCCCTGAAAAAATACCTGCCAGCTACAACAGAAAGGAAAATAACAGCATATCAACCTAGCATAGTGCTGTGAGACCATATGCTACAATTTCACTTATTTTGCTTCCTTTACTTTGTTAAAATAACAGTGAGTGATCCATGTTTAGTCAAAACCCATTTTAAAATCAAAGTTCCAATTTGCCATCCTACTCCACTCTCACAGAAATATTTGCCAGACTGAACTCTTCTCAAAGGCCTAGGATTTTTAGGACTTAGATCTGAATATTGATCTACTACTCCTTGATGGGGAAATATAGTGGACATCAGAGGTGGTATTCTGCCGGTTCGTCCTGGTTCAAGAGAACTGGTAGCAGCAGAGGGAGGCTCCGGCCACCCACCCAGATGTCATCACTCAGTGTCAGAAGCGCTGTGCTCCTGGTTCTGAACCAGTAATGAAGGTAAGAGGATTTCTGTTGCATATTCAATATGCAAATACCAGCTGCGACCTGATTGGCTGGTCATTCTGACAGTTGGTCTGAGTGCTAGTATAAATACCCTGACCATTCAGGGAAAGTTCGAATCGCTTGTCACCTACTAATAAACATCTTACTCTCTGATTCCATGGCTCCTGCGTGTCTTTCCCTCACACAACCCACACGTTACAATACTGGCGACGAGGACTGGGGACCTGTAACCAGAAGAAAATTCAACAGACACTTCTCTTCAAACCAAGTAATTCTTTATTTTTTTTCTTTCCCTTGTAATGGCTGGCATGCCAACTTTTGCCCCTTTTGGGGTGGGAAGTGAGACGTGGGAAGCATTCCTTGAAAGATTTGAATGCTTCCTGATTGCGAATAACCGTCAGGGCTACTCACAAGCAAGAAAATGTGGTTTTTTCCTAACTGCTTGTGGTCCAGAGATGTTTGCCACCGCAAGGTCTTTTGCTGCTCCAAGAGCAGTTTACGACCTATCCTGGCAGGAGCTAACGGACGGTCTCCAGGCGTATTATGCTCCTACTCCCTCGCAAATTGCAAGACGTTTTGCGTACCGTAGGCGTGTTCAAAAGCTTTCAGAAACAGTTAATCAATTTCTGCAGGCTCTGCGAGTCGCCTCAGCGCAATGCGAGTTTCCTGATTTGGAGGCAAACTTAGCAGAACGGTTTGTCTGTGGCCTGAAAGACATTTTCCTTAGGCGCAGACTTTTAGGTAAGCCTAAAGTCACATTGATATATGCTATAGATGAGGCTCGCGCCGCAGAGTTAGCAGATTCCTCATCAACTGAAATCGAACGCTACCTCGCGCAATTGACAGTTACTGGCGGTTTACCCGCCGCGCAAGCGAGGATGGGATTGATTTGCGATTCCCGCAGAGCCTAAGACAGAAGCAAGGAACAACATCAGCCAACGTGAACACAGGAAAAAAATTTCTGTTCTTTCCTGTCAGAGCCGCCGCCTTGGCCAGCAAGCGTCAGCAGCAGTAACCACCGCCGTGGGCCTCCGGTTTCAGCCAACCTGAGTAAGCAATCAGGCGCGGCCTCCATCCGTCCGAGGGACGGGCTTCCTATGCTTAACCTCGACTGGAGCCGCCGCCGCTACTCAGGGACGAGCTATGGACCGCGACGGCTAAACCGCGCATGGGACCGCTGCCTGCCTGCCGCCAGCTGTTCCTACGGCACTCTCAGCATTACATGGCTGTCGAGAGGCCCAAGGAACCAACGTTCAACCAACCGCCTTGTTCCAACTGCCGCGTTCAGAAAACACTGCTGCGTTCAGAAAACCGCCTCGTTCTCCAAGCAATCGCCTCATTCTCCGAGCCTCGTTCTCCAAGCTGCCACCTAGCACGCACCGGCTAAGCTCTCTCAGCCTGTCTAAATTTGAAGGGGCTCAGCCTGCATAAATTTGAAGAACCGAAGTTTCCACCAGTAACCGCTTTTTACACCATCTGAAGTCTGCCCTCTGGTAGCAGCCGCTCGACCGATCCCCGCTAACAACCGTACAGCCTCTCCAACACTAGCACACTCACTACATACACCAGACTGTCCTACTCCTCTGGCCACTCCTTGTTACACTATCAGACCTAACTATAAAGCCGCTCGCACGCCTCTACACCTGAGCACTCTACTCCTATGCAATCCGCTTGCCTCCGTTTTGCCTCCGTCTACAGCTCCGCCGCTAGCCTCTTCAAAAGCCTAGTTCCGCGCCGCTTATTCAAAAAGAGCGCTCGAGGAGCCCAGGACGACTGAAGCTCTCTCTACGCGGCCACCGCTTGCCTCTCGACCCAGTGAGAGCCGTCCGAGACTCTAAAAAAACCAACGAGAGCCTTCCTAAAACTAAAAAACTTTTCGCTACGAAGGACTCACCAGCATCTTGCAACAGCGAGGCCGAGCATGCACAGAACTGGGGGGAAGGAGAGAGTTTGAGTTTGAATATGCAAATACAAGCTGTGACCTGATTGGCTGGTCATTTGGTCTTTAGAACTGGGGGGAAGGAGTGTTGCATATTCAATATGCAAATACCAGCTGCGACCTGATTGGCTGGTCATTCTGACAGTTGGTCTGAGTGCTAGTATAAATACCCTGACCGTTCAGGGAAAGTTCGAATCGCTTGTCACCTACTAATAAACATCTTACTCTCTGATTCCATGGCTCCTGCGTGTCTTTCCCTCACACAACCCACACGTTACAATAATTTCATGCCTGGTGGAAATCCACAAGTAATCAAGGAATGGGGAAGCGGGGGGTGGGGGGTGGGGAAAGAGATGATCCAATGCATGGGGGAAGAAGAGAAGGCAGCTGAGGAAGAAAAACATTATCATTGATGACTGGAGCTGCACAATTCAATTCAATTCACTTTAACCTCTGGCTCCTGTATATGCTTTTCTCGCAATCAACTACAAATCTAGAGTCCATTGTAGTGGTGAAATTCAATTTTTTACTACTGGTTCTGTGGGCGTGGCTTGGTGGATGAGGTGTGGCCTGATGGTGTGGCAGGGAAAGGTTACTGCAAAATCTCCATTCGCACCCCACTCTGGGGCCAGCCAGAGGTGGCATTTGCCGATTCTCTGAACTATTCAAAATTTCGGCTACTGGTTCTCCAGAATCTGTCAGAACCTTCTGGATTTCACTCCTGGTCCATTGTAATTAAATAGCTAATATATTCACTGTACAAAACAATCATCATGATGATCATTATCCCCCAGTGAGACACTATTACACTGTATAGATACTGTCATGTCCAGTTGCCAGACTTTGGAAAGGATTCAATAGGTAGACAAAAAGGTCAAATCCAGTCCAAACATCAGGCTGTGTGATGAACCATCATCATCATCATCGAAGGCCCAGCTGCCTTATTTCTGGCACCTATCTGGAAAAAATGATACAGAAGTCAGCCATGATATGAATAAGCAGGGAAATTGTTCCCATCTAACTTTCCCAGAGTTGCCCAACAACAATTTTCCCTGTATTAGTTTGGCTGTACAATAGGATTGAATTACGTGTATCTTTGATGCTTTTTGTGATTTTTTTTAAATAAATATTTTTCTAGTTAAATGTATTGGGCCTTCATTTTTAACATGTTAGCTACCTAAAGTTTCTGTTAGGTTTTAATACTGTATGACTTGAGATTAGGTTCCTTTCTTATTCACATGTCTTTTTTAGGATTTTGTTTGGAAGAGAAATATTTTAGAAACCAGTCATGCAGTGCAAATGCCAGTTAAATCATCTGCAAAATGGAGTCATCCTGCATTTATCTATGTCAGTGTAGCAGTTGGGATTGTGCTCTTTTGTTGTAGGTTTGACTGTAACATTTGTATTGGATGCATTGGGTGGAATAAACCATTCCTGTCCTTTTTATTTAACAAGAAATAACATAACATAAATAATGTCCACACCTGAGAAATGATCCATGTCAGCTTTTTCCATTATTCCGTTTAATATTGAATTCCATGTGACATTCTAATATAACTCAAGTGTTAATTAAGAGTGGTCTGTAGAGCTAGAATAGCATTTGCACAATGCTGGAAACAAAATAATACCCCCTCGGACGAATTAGTGATAAAAAAAACTTTGGATTTTGCAGAGATGGACAAATTAACACTGAAATTAAAAGATAAAGAACAATCGGAATATTATGAAATTTGGAATAATTGGTACAAATGGCTGCAAAACAGGAACAAAATTAATTAAGCCAAAAAACAATATATATAAATATATATAGAACTGTGTATAAAATGTGTAAATATAGAAGTGAAATATTACATACATGTACAGGTATGATGATATAACAATGTTGATGTAATGACTGTAAGGTGTTGTGGAAGGGAAAAATAATTTAAAAAATCTGTCGAAAAGAGTGGTCTGTAGAGATTCTCAGTCATCCAGGTCATGGTTGCCCCAAAGGTGCTTTTTTCAGGAGTCAACTGGACTTTCTTGTTTTTTTCTTTGAAGAAGTTTCACTTCTCATCCAAGAAGCTTCTTCAGCTTCTGGCAGGATAGTAGGGAATGGAAGGATTTATACTTCTTGCAGACAGTTGGTCATTTGCATCTTTTTAGAGGGTCTTTGGGGCACTTGGAGGTTTATCTGTGTCCTCAGGGTCACCTGAGCTCCTGGTTCCTGTGGTCTGCATATTTTTCCTCTGGATATCCGTTCCTACTCCCATACCATTCAGAGTGTTTATCCAAATAGTTTAGCTGAAAATCTGTAGAGATTCTTAGCCATTCAGATCATGGTTGTCCCAAAAATGTTTTTTTAGTAATGAACTGGACTATTTTGTTTTTTCTTTGAAGAAGTTTCCCTTCTCATCCAAGAAGCTTCTTCAGCAATGACAGGATAGTGGGGAATGGAAGGATTTAATTAATAGTGCTTGAACTATATTTTGTTTCTTCTGTCAAAAATTCTGGTACTTGCCTTAAAGATCCTGATTCTTCGAGACACAAATGTCCATGTATGAGTATGTGTGCATGCACACACACCCATATATAAAAGTTTTGAAAAGGAAAATAAAAGCTAATATAAGCTAATATAAAGTAAGAAGGAAAAAAGAAAAAGAAAGAAATCAAAGAGAAAGCATCATTACAGTCTCCTTTGCACGCTACTGAATGTACCATCTCAGATCAAGAAATTATTTATTTATACAATTTATCTACTGCCTCAATCCTCAGAGATTATAGGTGGTCTACAGATATTAAAATAGCAATCAATCAAATTACATGTTAACATCAAATTACATGTTAAAAATTCAGTAACATTTTTTTCTTACACACACATAACCACCCACATGTTTATAAATGCCTGTGTTTCTAAAATCATCTCTGAAAATCTTCAGAAAAGTCAAGTGATGTATTTACCAAGTTCTGAAGGGCCATAAGGATGAGGATATTTTTGCCTCAGGGAAACAACTAGGAGGAAGCTGCTACTTTGAACGCTCAATAACAAGTCTTCTTTTACCAAGCGCCTCCTGGTACAGGACTTCTTCATGACCTCTCTGGGTTGAGTGGACAGAAAGTATATGGGACAGGAGGACTCTTAGATATCCAGGCCCTGTGCCCTATAGCAGTGGTCACCAACTGGTGGTCCATGGACCACTGGTGGTCTGTAAGAAAATTTTGGTGGCCTGTGAGAAAAATTATTTGCATTTTTTTATTGGGGGGTCCTCAAACTATGGCCTCTGGACTGGATACATTCAATGAATGTTTGTGTTGCTGCAGAAAGTCTCCCCCTTCAGGGTCTTTTTGTGCAGGTCAGAGGGGGGCAGAAATTCTGACTTGGGGTCTGCTTCAGCCTCCTGGTACGGGGCCTTGGGTGAAGGCTGGAGGGAAGTGTCACTGGTGGCGAAGAGCTGGGGGGCCTTGTTCCAGTGGGACTTCATCATGGCCTGGAATTGGCTGACCATCTGAGCCTCCAAGTACTGGTACCTGGTCTTTCCTCTGCTTGGAAAGCCTACGCTCACAGTCCTCAGTGAGGTACTTCTGCTGAGCCTCCTTCTCAGTCAGATGAACTGAGCCATCTCTTTCTCCAACAACTGCTTCCTGTTGGGGCCCTAAGGAGCCCAGATGATCAGGTGAGGAGTGGCTGGGAGGGGATGGGCGAGTAGAAGCCAGTGAGGCACAGCTCAAACTGTGTCTCATCAACTTGGCCATGCCCACGCAGTCACATGACCATCCAGCCACATCCCCACCCACCCAGCTGGTCATTAGGCAGATCATATTAGTGGTCTGTGGGATTTAAAATTATGAATTTAGTGACTGAGGTCTGAAAGATTGGTGATGCATGCCCTATACGATTTGAAAAGTAGCAATCAGGACCTTAAATAGCATTTGCAAATATTCTGGTAATTCCATCTACTGTATAAGTGCATCACAATGGCTTGGCTTTCAGACGTGATGAATTTAATAATGTGAATGCTTTTGATGTATTACGTGTTGGGCAAAGTTAATACACACATAATAAACCAGAAATAGCATCCTCCAACATGATTGTGCATTTTGCAATTGGTTATCCAATTGCACTGGTCAATAGAAAATTGAAATTTGAAACTTGCCTTTCCTTATACCAAAAACAAAACAACACATTTGCATGCACATGCCAGGCGACTTTCCTAGAAAGCCCCTCGGCATACTGTGCCAAAAATGATTACACCATTCATTCTTATTCATTAATTAACACTTCATTAAGTAAGTGTTGATGCCAAGAATCAGTGTGAGCTAAACATTTATTTTCTTTGAAAAAGGAAGGGGGGGAAAGGATAAGTATAGTTCTCTTAAATTAGAATGGGAATGCATTCATTTGATGAGAATGCTATTAGGAATCAACCAGTGATAGACCATATCTGAATAAGTTGGCATGGACAACTGAACAGAGTCCAAAGTAAGTCACACAGGATTTCTTTTTCCTTTATTTGTATACAGGAAGACTACAGCTCAGCTAAAATAACATTTGCCTTATTTTGCAAGACAGCCTTTTAAGATTATCTCTTGTTCTTGGCAATTTACTTACACAGTATTTTGTAAGCACCATTCTTTTTTCTTCTTAGCCATCTCAGTTTTCTTTTCATGCCACGTGATTTTTTGGTGACGTCACAGTGCTACATCTCCTGAGATGACATAATGATTGATCAGACTGTCCTCGAGAGAAAAGGAAAGCAGCATCAGGGAGAAAAACAGTGAGGGGAAATAAAGGTGTCTTGTCATATAGGAATGTCCAGACTTGGGAATATTTAAAATAAATAAATGTGCTATTTTGGAAGGCCATATTACATTAAGGAATGGTCAAAGTGAATGCAGATTTCAAAATTTGAACATTCAGCTCCATGTTAAGAATAGGAGACAGGAAAAGAAAACAGATCTTCAACTGCTACTAAGCAGCAGTTCAACCTTACAACTCCCCCCCCCTCTCTCTGCTTTCTCTCCCTTCCTCCCTGCCTCTCTCCCTCCTTCCCTCTCTCTCTCCTCTCCCTCCCCTTCCTTCTCCCTCTTTCCCTCCCTCTCTTTCCCTCACCCCCTGTCTCTCCCTCCCTTTCTTTCCCTCCCTATCTCCCTTTTTCCCTCCCTCTCTCTCTCTTGCTCCCTCCCATTCTAGTTAGATAAATACTAGTAGTCCTCAATTTACAACCTTAGTTGAGCCCAGAATATCTATTGCTAACCAAGACATTTGTTAAGTGAGTTTTGCTCCATTTTCCAACTTTTCTTGCCACATTTGTTAAATGAGTCACTGCAGTTGTTAAGTTAGCAATATGGTTGTCAAATGAATTTGGCTTTTCCTTTGACTCTGTCTGTCAGAAGTTGCCAAAGGTGATCCGATAACCATGGGATACTGAAACCATCATAAGTATGAGTCAGTTGCCAAGTGTTCACATTTTGATCATGTGACTATGGGGATACTGCAACGGTCATAAGTGTGAAAAATAATCATGTCGCTTTTTTCAGTGCTGTTGTAACTTTGAATGGTCATTAAATGGACTGTTGTAAATTGAGGACTACCTGTATATTACAGTTACATATAATATTGCTCACATTTTAAAATCATGATCTTTGGGGAGGGGATTTACAGCAGCAAATTATTTACAATCAATAAATGCTTGAAAATTGGATTTCAGATAAAAGAAGATCTAAGTCAGAGTGTCCAATTGGCAACTAAGACTTGTGGACTTCAACTCCCAGAATTCCCCTGACAGCCATGCAGGGAATTCTGGGAGTTGAAGTCCACAAATCTTAAAGTTGCCAAGGTCGGGCACTCCTGATCTATGTGATTAATGAGGAATTTTTGACATGCTTGAAAAACATAACAGATAAATCCCATATAAACGGTACTGATTTCCCTTGTGATTGTTACAAGTTACCTTTCTGTGCAGGGCATGGGTAGTTAAAGAAGTCCCTTATTGCTGATCCTGATCTTTGCTATGCGCTTTGGACTAGTCCAGAGAAGTCTGTTAAAGTTTGAGGCAAATATATTTGGACCTGGACATGCATGTATTCTTTCTGCGGTCCCTAACTTTGCATATAAATTCACTTATTTTGCAATTTAAACCGTGGCAACTCTTGCTACTTTGGAGAAAACTTTAACACATTTATATTCTGCATGATTATCACCTAACTGGTTGGGTCAGTGGCATCTGAAGTGGATATACCTAACTTTCCAAGATAGCGGAAGAGTGTTATGATGTACCCCTTTTGAACAGTTAATGCAATGTCAAGTTCACACAAAAGGGATCGGGCTTACATTGTGATGCTCCTTGCATCTTTCACCATCAGCACTCTCAGAGTTCACTGGAGTTAGACCCCAGTAAATTTAAATACATCATAAACACCCCTATCATCATCACCATCATGCTGATTTTGACACATGTACTCCAGAGAGCAAACTGCCCCCTGGTGATTTACAACAATCAGTAATATACAGGTAATGACATAAATTAAGCAGCATAAAACAATAAGTAATCAAGTGCTAGTCAAATGTCTAACTTTGTGAGCCAGAAGTCACAGGTCAGTTCTCATAGCACTTCTAGTTCTTTTCACTCTGACTGCAAATGTGTAACTACAAGGAAATGTGTCTAAAAGCTGGGTCTCGGTGGAGGGTGGGTGGGTGGAGGGCTCAGTAGAATGAATTAGTTGTAGAAATAACATATTTAATGACTTCTCTGTTAGAGGTCAATGCATTTGTTCTTCTAACAACTTTCAGATGAGAGCAATGGAAGGTAAAAGGCTGACTTTCCCTCAGCAAGACTGTGTGAAACATTTACTGAGCAAAAAAAAGATAGCAATGTGTTTTTTCCCCACTACTGTTTTATGTCATGCATAAATGGCTTTAAAATAAAATAAACAGATTTGAAACAGAAAGCAAATTAAGAGATTTGTAAAAGGTCTAAGCCAACAGGGAGAGGAGGAATCCTGCCAACATGTCATGGTGAGATTAATAGTTCAGTAACCAGTTGCATCCTATTAGCAGCAAATATTCCATTTCCTGTTTTCAGCAAATGCTTGGCTTTTTAAATATTTTTTTAATTTGATATTTTCTAAAAAAAAATTCTAACGAAATGAATTGCATCACCTATCATTTTAGCTTACTTACTTATGATACTTTAGTAACTGATAATATATTTTGCTCATCACTCAGGTTTCATCATTTACACATCATTATAATTACTGTGGCATCCTTGGTGTTCTCTGAACTTAGTTGTTTGCTTGCAGATGTTTCTTTACCCAACTAGGTAACATCATCAGTGGAATTGAGTGGGGTATGCTCTCTATTTATATACAGTAGGCTGCCCTGCCTGTGTTGGTGGGGGTATGGCTTTTTCATTCACAGTTCCTTGTTTAGGGTATTGATTTCTGCTTGACTGACTGTCTGATGAAAATCCCTGTTTATCTGTGTGTTGGTTGCTGTAGACTATGGTCCTTTGAATGTATAAATGTTGCTTATCGCTATGTATCTGTATAGAAATAGATTGTGCATTAGTTCTTGGTAATATGCTGGAATAAGTCAACTTTTGCATAAGTCACAACCTGCTTTTCTTCAGCCAGATCCTTGCAGCTTCCAAACACCAGTTTAAGATTCCCACTATTTCTACTGATTGATATGGAAAAGAGATGTACACCTAGGTGATATTTATATATTGCTGATACTGAACCAAAACTGCCAAATAACCTTCCCCAACAGCCATGTAGATGTTAAATCAAATAAGGAAAAGGGTTGAATCCTGTGGCATCCCATAACAAATTACCCAAGGGTTTGATCTTTGTTCCCACACCCTGCCCAGTAAGAAGGAAGTTGCCATCATGGAACAGCTCATCACTTCCAGTCATTCCACACAGTCTAGGTACCATGGTCAGGATAAGAACACACACACACACACACACACACACACACACACACACACACACACCACACACTCCAGCAGAACTAACCACTACCTCCCTTCTAATTTCCAACATAAGATTTGATCCCACATTTGGGTCTGTGACTGAAAAGAATCCAAGGAGCCATTTATTCCAGAGGCATTTGTAATTGACGTCCTACCACATTCTCCATAATCTAAAAACAGTGCTTACATATTATTGACAGATTTGAACAAGCCTCTTGAGATTGAAACACAAGGGAAGACCTGCTTAGGCCCAAATTATCAAGAAACTTATTGCATCCTTATTCCAAAGATCATTTAGGATTCTAACAGATTTACTCAAGAGACTGCTGAGAAGCTCCCCCCAATTTGGAAATCAATTGGTTCGTGAAATGCTTGGGATAGTCCTATTTTACTAGTCCCATCCACAATAGATATTGGTGGGGTTAAACAACCCCATGATCACTGTAAACTAATCTAACCACAGCAGTGGAATAGTCCATAGCCCATGATCATATCATATTTCAATTATCCCACAATATAAACTAAGTCTAACGTGTTGCCTATACCTTCCCAGGTATTGTGATTTCATTGCTGAAAACCACTATGGCAACCTATAAGCTTATTGTCAGGGTTGCTTTCAGCAATGAAATCCGAAGCTATCTCAGAAATCCTCATAGAAATAACAGGTTTGAATTATCCCAATCTATCAATATGAATATTCAATCAATATCACCCTGCCAAACAAAAGTGTGTATAGTCAAGGCCACGGTTTTCCCTGTTGCAATGTATGGCCGTGAAAGTTGGGCCATAAGAAAGGCTGAGCACCAAAGAATTGAGGCCTTTGAACTATGGTGCTGGAGAAGACTCCTGAGAATCCCTTGGACTGCAAGGCGATCAAACTGGTCAGTCCTAGAGGAGATCAACCCTGACTGCTCTTTAGAAGGCCAGATCCTGAAGATGAAACTCAAATACTTGGCCACCTAATGAGAAGGAAGGACTCACTGGAGAAGAGCCTAATGCTGGGAAAGATTGAGAGCAAAAGAAGAACAGGATGACAGAGAATGAGGGGGCTGGATGGAGTCACCGAAGCAGTAGGCATGAGCTTAAATGCACTCTGGGGGATAGTAGAAGACAGGAAGGCTTGGATGAATGTTGACCATGGGGTTGTGATGGGTTGGATATGACTTCACAACTAACAACAACAGCAATCAATATGATAGATTATATCAACATGAATCCCAAGGCAAGGTTGAGAAGCCATGCAGCTGAGAGAGCAATAAAACAGAAGTATCCCCAGGTTATCTTAATGTCCCAAATGTAAATACAATCTTCATATTTAGCAACCTTCAAAACTAAAGTGACTTCTAGTGACTTTCTACATCTCAAAAGAACCTCCACTAATTCTTTCCCTACCTATCTCCAAAGCTGATACAATACCTAAAAGGTGGGTGAATATATCTTGGTCAGAATCTCACTACTCCATTCTTGCCCACCTAGATTATTCTTGACATTGATCTTATTGCAAATATATTTGGCACTCAGTACCTTCAGCATGAAACCAAGGTCCAGAGCAATCTGATTAGCTGGATAATTCTGTACTGAGAACAGAGATCCAGAAGAAGGGATTCACCTCAGGGTCAATCTCTCTTCAGTCTTTTCTGCAATATCCCCATCTGCTCTCCAAAAGCGTGATCATTTCCCTTTCCCTTTCCCTACCCATCCTTCACTCTTTGCTCACCCCCTTCTCCATTCCAAACTATCTTTGGCAGAGCATGCTGGCATCAATGTCTCATCTTAAAGTAACCCTCACACCACCCTTGACTATCATCCCTCACTCTGTCACTCTTCTCTTTCTCTCCTCCCATTGTTCAGGAAACAATATGAAGTACTGGAACTCTGTTTTTATAGGGTGTAATTACTAAATCTTGAAAACTTGATAGAGTTTCTCTGTTTCCCTTTTATACCAAAGAGTGCTGAGGCAAGATAATACTTGAGTTTCTTTAGCACCCTCTCCTGTCTTTATGGGCTAAGTTCATTTTCCTGAACAGTTGGCACATGCTTTATTTATTACTATCTCTGAATTCCTTTGCAAAGCTGCATCCAATATTCTAAGCTTGGGAGACCCTTCCAACTAGCCACTTGACTCCACCCTCTGTCTTCTGCTTATGACTGAAGAAAGAAAGAAACAGGAAGAACATATAAATAGAAGTAGCTGTGAAAGAATGAAGAAAAGCAAAAATTATTTAGAAGAATGTTATTTAAACCAGAACTAATATGGGAACTAAATCAATTAAGAGCATATGCCAAAGGTAAAATAGGGACCATATCAAGGACAGCATAAACTAATGAGTAGAGGGAATAAAAATGGAGAAAGAAAGGTGACACCCCTAAAAGATAAGAATAATAGTCCGCAACAATTATAAGAATCCTCTTGTGTTTGAGGAAATACAATAGGAAAAAATGTTTTGGCACTAAAAGAAGTTACAGATGTGAAGCCCACTTTAATGGTGGGTAATTTTCTAATATCTTTCCTTTTTGACTATCAGATCAACTTTAGATTGCTCTCCAAAGGATTCGTTTTGCATTTTCCTCCATTGTATGAAGAAATGTTGCTCTCCTCTGGATCCAGGACCTCAGGGCTTTTTTAAAAAAAATTAAACAAGGACTAAAAGCAGTAAAAAAAAATGAATGATTTTCAAAGTGTGTCAGAAGCTGAATTACACAATTCTATTTCAAGATGCATTGCATTTCCATTTAAAACTAGTAATTTGTGACCAATTTAGGTCAGACAGCAGCAGTAATGCAGCTCTGTATCATAAAAACATTCTATTTTCATCTATTTTTTTAAAGTCCCTTTGCCTCCACTTACCTCCTCATTATATTTATGCTCACTAATTGATTCTCCAAGGCTCTGGGTTCTTATTTATTCATGCAGGAAGGATGAATGAGGAGTAACACAATCAAGTTGGATATGTAACTGTTCCCAAAGCCTTTTATTATTTCCCGGAAAAAAACCCCTCTTTATACCAATCAGATTGTCCCATCACACTTTATTGCTTTCAGTTTAAACAGGATACCATCCAAATAGACCTTGAGCTGGCTCATACACTCATGTTCCACTGCAGCATGAAATATTGCTTTAAATGTATTAACAGAGCTGACAATTTCACATCCTGTTCAGTACGATATCAAGTGCTGGAAACATAAACACCATCCTTAGTTGGTTGGTGTTGATGTGCTTATGTGGAACAGCCCCTCCTCTCTCTACACTGCATCTTTCTCCCAGCATCCTCCTTTTTGGTTGACAGGGGCTAAAGTGGAGAGACAGTTATGATGGGTTTTTTCCTTGGAAAAAAATTTGGTGTGTTTAAGTGAAGACTCCAAGCTCTCCATTCTAACTATTTTGTTGTCTTTGGGCTACCATTTCTATTTAAGCAAATCTCATAGGAAAAGGACCACAAGTAGTGAATATGTATCAACATTTATTTTTATTTTGGAGAAGAACATGGCTACTATCATGACAGGATGGCTGCCAGTAAGTACTGCATCTCCCCCAAAAGGTGAAAGAGTGGATGAGATTTTAATTATTCTCAAATTGAGTAAGCTCCACCATTCTGGAAACTCATCCCATCCTATTTAATAGCAATAGGCAATAGCACTTAGACTTATATACTGCTTCACAGTGCTTTTTCAGCCCTCTCTAAGCTGTTTACAGAGTCAGCATATTCATCCCCCCCCCCCAACAATCTGGGTCCTCATTTTACCCACCTCGGAAGAAGGGAAGGATGAGTCAACCTTGAGCTGGTGAGGATTGTATCCTTGGCAGTCAACATAATTAGTCTGCAATACAGTGTTGCTATGTCTCTTAATAGACACAAGAATGGAATATGAAAGAAAGCAGAAGTGTTAACATTGTGAGGTCAATAACACTAAAATAGCAGGTGCTTCTGGGCTTTGATCACCTGGTTGCATCTACCTATGTAATGGTCTCGGAACCTTCACATTTCAGAAAAACCTTCACACTCCAGGAAAAAGACGTGCAGGTTGTGTCCTTAACATTTTTAGTGGGGAAAAAAGCTACTGGTATGCTTTAAAAAGCTTGTAGATAAGCTGTCTCCAATCTAGTATTTTCTATTTATAACTTTTATCATCCCTCTGGAATAAGGCAGAAAGAAATGTCAAGCCTTTCTCCCTCATTATTGAAGCTTTCCCACATTTTATTCCCACTGAAACATCTAGGAGAAATAGGGAGGAGACTGCATAGGAACCAGAAGTGGGTTTCTACTTGCTTGGATTCGGCTGAACCGGTAGTAGTTTGGCAGCTGGAAGTGGCAGCGACCCAGGCCTGCCACATCCCTGAACCAGTTCTCCCAGCGGCACCATAGGCACCGCCATCATGTTTTTTTGTTTCTGCACATGCACACAGCAATTACGCATGTGCATGCAGCATGCATCAAGCGCATGCGGTGCGGCCACAAGTGAACCATCAGTAGTGATTTCTGGAACTCATCCCTGCTAGAAACCCAGTTTTTCAAGGTTGCAAACTCAAGAAAGAAGAAAGTTCTAAATTTCTGAGATAAACTTTATAGCTACTAGGATAATATAACAGAATCTTGAAAAGCTGTCAAAATAATTCTCCAGATTATTTTATATATAGTGTAACAAATTGATTGAATTGAATTGATTGAAGGCAGAGTTGAGTCTTTGTTCTCATGTTTTCTTCCTCCTCTCGACTCAGGATTCATTTCTCTAATGACCAAACTCTTTCATACAATGGTTTGGCATCCTCCCATGATCTCAGAGTCTATTAGGCATTCCATCACAATGGCAGGCTATTGCTAAAGAAACCTAATAGGAAAGTGTCCCATGATGTTTTCTTTCAAGATTAAATAAAAGTGTGGGAAGCCAGAAATACTGCAATCCCTTGTACAGCAGAAGACGGGAAATATGCATGAAATTTATGTTCACCATGTAATAAATAAGTACAAGAATTCTGCATATCATCAAAATAGACTTCTTCAATGTTTTCTTCTTTACTGAAAGAAGTTCAAAATCAAATTCTCTTTTATAAAGTTAAGTTGGAACTGATAGGAAACGTGCAGAAGAAATCTTCAGCTCAGCATCACCTGCAAGTGGCATAAAGAAATTTTCAAACTTATTACCTTTCTTGTAGAATAGTTGGAAGCTTTCACTGAATCAGGAGCCTTCTGTTAGTGGAAGTAACCCCATTTAGACCCCACAATCCTATTTAAATAAAAATATTTTCTAGAAATTTAAAAGGTTTACAGATGACGAAAGCAAGACCATAACTCATACTGTCCAGTGAAGGGGTGTCCAAACTTCCCTGCTGGCTGGGGAATTCTGGGAGTTGAAGTCCACAAGTCTTAAAGTTCCCAAGTTTGGACACCTCTGATCTAGTGGAATTAAAAGTGTAGCAATGCCTCCATGATAAAACAACTCATGAATTTTTGTTTTGTTTTATTTAAATTGTGACAAACTAAACAAAAATAAAATGCAAATATGTATAAACAACAGCATAAAGGAATGTCAGGTATAGCCTCCTAACTGCTAAGCATTTTGATAAAAAATAAAAACTGTAAAAAAAAGCTGTTGGGGATGGGGAAGCTCAGAAATTATGTTACACAATGAGCAATTCCAAAATCACTGATTTGCTCAAAAGTTTTTTTTCCTTTGTCTGTTTCTCAGACAAACATTCAATTTCACCCTTTCAAAGGAATGATTGAAACTACTTCCAGACAGTGTTGCCAGAATTCATGGCAACTATAATAATACATGGTTGCACTAGAAATTCACATATATACCACTTTAGTGCAGGCCTACAGAAAATAGCATTTTCATTTCATTAAGAGAACATATCCTCATCAAATTAACGCTGTATAGCTTCAATACTGCTGCATTTAATCTACATGACAAAACATAATGGTAGAATATGTGTTTAGTTATGCATAGATTTTCTTTCCTACTAAAGTTTATGGATGGATCATTAACAATTGTCCATTTTTTATCTTGTGATCTTTTGGGGCTCCACATATGCCCCAACTATTTTTTTTTCTTTAATTTGTTTAATTTACATAATTGTATCAAAATCTTCCTAGTCTTCCTTTAATTTTCTCTTCATCTGCGTCTTTGATGTCATCATTAGCAAAAGCACACATGAGTTAATCCATGACATTTCCATATAATTGGATCTTTGCTTGTAATACAGGCAAAAAAAGTAAAAATAAAAGTAGCCTTTGGCTTGAGAGCAATACCATGTTCAGACAATACTGAAATTGAAATAAAATTTAGTAAAAATTAAGTCCATATCATCTATTTAAAGAATATAATGCAGTCACTTTATATAATGTGAGTGCATTAATGTGATTATATATAATTAGCATAATATTATCAAAATATGAACACTATTTATTGACATGGATACTGCTAAAAGTATTGGAGAACACATGAAACTTTTTTTAAAGTTATGAATAAAAAAATTATCAAATACCAAAAATTTATTTCAACCACCCCTTTTTGGGTTTATTTTACATAAGATAATCCTATAAATTTTGGCATCTCAACTTGGAACTGGAAAGATACTATTCTGGAAATACTGGGAAACTTAAAGTCTGTGTCAGAAATACTGCACTCAATAGAGCAATAGAACAGACTCAGTATAAGATAACGTATGATATTCCTATGGCAAACTGATTTGAAATTAGGCAGGTTTCAAAACTGTTGTAGGATGATGATAAAGACAAGCTTGCTATACTCTGCATGTATGTGAGTATATGTATTTTAGGATTTCTGGTGTTGTTTTTTTCCTTATCTATTCATCTTTGAGCATATGCTAGAAATAACTGTTTAAAAGTTGGACAGTTTGATGGCTTTATTTTATATTAACAATTTTTGTAATATTTGTTTTCTTTGGGTTGGCTCATTGAGAACATTTTCATGAGATGCAATAATTATTTCTCTTGGTTTTTAGATTGAAGGGATTGACTTAAGGAGATTGACTTTAGGAGATTGAGTTAAAGAGTTACTTTATTCACACCTGTCTGGGCTTTGTCATAGGTTCTGAATGGTAGACCATTGATCTTAACAAACTAGATGAATAATTAAAATCAATAAGAGAGGTATCTGTGCAAGATAGGCATAAGCAATGAAGGCCATCATGCAGAGAACTTAGAAACCTGAAGTATATTTCATCAGCACTCTCTCTGAACATTAAAAGTATTCTATCATTTGAGAGTCTCTCTCTTTTTCCTTTCTGGTATTTTTAGCACTAAATCAACAAAGCTGTTACTGTCATTTTTTCAGTCAGACCGTCATCTAGTGGGAATGCAAAATTATACTCAGCTGCAAACTATTGACACTCCCCTTAACAAAAATGATTTTAATAAATCTTTACATTTAGCTTCTGAGATGAGAGAGAGAGAGAGAGAGAATCTTTACCATGAAATATACAAGTATGTAAGTGTTTTATGAAAAGTTTTATTAACTTTACAAAAGAAGAATTGGCAGCGAACCATGAACATCCTGTACTTCTAACACGTGGTTATAAATTACATGTTCTTTCCAATAACATCTGAAAGAGAGACTGTAATTTAAATTTCAAAACCACTTGGCATACCTACTATATAGTGCTGACATGAAGTAAAGGGAGGATCTGGAGAGACTCAGACAAAGAGTGAAAATATAAAGACATCCTTAGCTTAAAAAGCTGCTGATGAATACAATTCCTTTCCAGCTGGACAGGGATCAAGTACTTGCTTGTCATCTCATTCAATGCACTGTTCAATCAGAGATTCTTCCTTTCAACAAAAAGGAAACTTAAGTGCTGCTAATCATCCCTTGTACAACTTTATCTTGCAGATACCTTCTTTATGTCAGGATATATTTTTTTCAATGACCATTTGCCAACAGCAGAGGGATCAAACTTGTTATTAAGAACAAAATGCAAGTATGCCTTTTCTGACTTGGGGTGGAGAAAGGAGGGAGGAGAGCATTTTTATAGGTGCATGTGTTATAACATTACATATAGCTTTATAATGTTTAATATCTCTTTCTCTCTCACTTCCTGTTTGTGTGTGTATGTATATACTGTATATATAGTGTGTGTGTGCTTATACACACATACATGTGTATATACACATACACATATACTTACATCTAATCTAGACAACTTTGTATGATTTAGAGGAACGTGCATATAGTTTTCTGAAAAAAATAAACCTGGTCAGTTTTAAATGTGGGAATTAAGACCTATCTTTACCAAACATTAAATAAATTCAGCTGATTTGCATTGAAGACACTTTAGGTGACGGTAATCTTTCTCTCATATTTTGGCATGGTGAGTACATTAGGAAGTCTGAATGCAATTCATCTTTACAAAATGGCCACTTGGGGGGGGGGGTTCTTCACAAAATGGCTGCCACGATAGGTATTTCCATTCATAAACCCCATCCATTTACTAGAATGTAAGCTGATAATGGCTCTTGTCCTTCATAGATGCATTGTATTATACCAGCTTTGTTTTCTTTTCTGATTGAATTTTAAAAGGTGCCCACCCAAAAACTTTACCAGGCTGCAGGGTTCTTTTATGCATCCACTTATTTAAGAGATTAACATTTTGAAGGCAGTTTTATTTCTTTTTAGTTAAAAAAAATAGAGGCAGAATATGGGACAGAAGTGGATGGTGGGCAAAGCTCAATAATGCCAAACACTGTCAGCATGGTGGACCATAATGCTCAACCCTTTGGGAGGCCCCTGGGTTGCTTATTTCTGCCTGGAAACAGCTTTCCATGATTTAAACAAGGATCTTACTTAGCTCTGGTTAGATTAAATGTGGGAAGGTTTTTATACCAAATATGTAGTCTAATATCATCCTCTTAAGGGAAAAGCTATGTTTAATCTTCATGATACAATAATGATCACAAGGCATGGATGATGTGGGGATATTTCTCTATGCACAGATAACATATATTCATTAAAGAATCCCCTTGGCTTTAATTGTTCATATCCAAAGATGTTAAATGATTTGTGCTGACTGCTTGATTCAAAGTATATGTACAAGGGAAACATTATTCAGTTCCACTATTTGTATGTACCAACTTGTATTTTTGGAGTATAAGATGCACCAGAGTATAAGACGCAGCAAAGTTTTGAAGAGGAAAATTAAAAAAACATTTTTGTACTCTGCAAACCTCCCCAAAACGATCTGTTTTTCATGAAAACTGGCCCTTCCCCCCCCCAAAAGGCATGAATAGCCTTTAGGGAGTTTGGACAGTGCTCCTGCCCCCCGTCCCCCAAAAAACGAGCAAAAAACCCATTTTCACAAAAATGGACCTGTTTTTCATTAAAAAGAAAGGGCATGGAAGCCTTTAGGAAGCTTATAGAATGGTCCTGGGAGCTGGGGTGGGGGGTAAAATTGAGCAAAAAATAGGCTGTTTGTTGCTCATTTCTGCCCTCCTCGATCCACAGGAGCTCTCTAAAAGCCTCATACAGGCTCTGCATGGCCATTTTGGTGAAGGGCCAGGGTTTCAGGAGGCAGAAAATGCTGCATTCAGTGTATAAGATGCAGATTTTCAGCCTCTTTTTTGAGGGAAAAGGGTGCATCTTATACTCCGAACAATACAGATAAATTACATTTCTTGTACTTTTTTTCCAGGATTCTAGCTGTCATGTTAAGATCTGATTTAGAAAACATTATATTTGAACTGGGTACATTAAATATTTGTATGTTTGTCAGTACAGTTCTATTGTTTTTACCAACTGTAAAGGCAATACATTGTGCCTTTAAACATTTGATACTCCCTTTAAATATTCAATGATAATGGCATATGTAGTCAGAATAAATCCAGCTTTCATGCTAGAATTCTGGAAAAACATTTAACAAAGAACTCATCTCTAACATGGGAAGTTGGATGGAATGAATTTTTCCACTTTGCCGGGCTATGTTCAAACCTAGAAGGCAATGCCAGTCAGTTCAACTCCTGGAACTGAATGTGAAACCAGATAGACAGAGCCAAACCACAGACTATCATAAAGTGCTAGCATTCCTTAAGACTAGTAGCTAAAGGAACAGCAATTGAAAAACCAGTGGAATATGAAATGTGGGGGGAAGGGGAAGAAAAATCAGTGGAGCATGAGGAGTGGGGAAGAAAGTTGATTTGTGATATAATTAGGAGGAGGAGAACAATTGCAAGCTTATGAAGAGAAGCCATTCAAAGACATTCAGGTTTATTTTAGATGATGGAAAGCACATTTGGTTCCGTTGCCGGTAGGAGTATTGCTCTGTGTGGAGCTGAGAGAAAAATTGTTTGTTTAATCAATTATTTGGGCGGTGCTGAAATGTGATTTCTGAATTTTCTTCTCCCACAGAGCAGGAAGAGTACAGTGTTTGGTACAAGGGTTAAGGCACGAGGCTAGAAATCAGGAGACTGAGTTTTAATCCTGCTTTATAGATAAGAAGCCGGGTGGATGACTTTGGGCCAGCCCCTTTTCTCAGACCTAGGAAGGAGGCAATGGCAAACCACTTCTGAAAATATTGCCAAGAAAACTGCATTTGTCAGAAATCAGCATTGATTTCTGTGCTGACTTCTGGCAAAGCCCGCGTGTGCGCACACACAAACATACACACATTTTTTTTCTTCATATGGAAATACTTTTTTTCTTATTTTGAGTGTTTCAGTATTTTTGTTCTTGTTATTAAAGTAACTTTATTTTTTTATCATAAAACTAAGGCAGCTGCATTTCAGGGGTGGGTTCCTGCCAATTCTAACCTCTTCTATAGAAGAGGTTCCACAAATCTACAGTGCTGTTTAGAACCAGTTCCAGTTCCCTCTGCCCGCCCATCCTCACATCATCAAGATGAAGAGCAAGAGGAGGAATTCTGGGAGTTGAAGTCCACAAGTCTTAAATCTGTCAAGTTTGAACACCCCTGGGGGTTTTTCTAAAGGGTTAGGGTGCAAGGGTCTTTTAACTTGACAGCTTTAAGACTTGCACTCTTCAATGCCAGAGTTCCTGAGCCAATATGACTGGAGGAGGAATTCTGGGAGTTGAAGTCCACAAGTCTTAAAGCTGTCAAGTTTGGACACCCCTGGGGTTATTTTTCCTAAAGGGTTAGGGGTGCAAGGGTCTGGTAACTTGACAGCTTTCAAACTTGTGTGCTTCAAATGCCAGAGTTTCTGAGCCAACATTTTGGTTGCTAAGCAAGAGCGTTGTTAAGTGAGTTTCACCACATTTTACAAGTTGGCCACACCCACACAGTCACATGGCTGGCAAGCCACTCCCACCCAGTCACATGGCTGGCAAGCCACTCCCACACCTACAGAAGAGGTTCTAAAAAAATTTGAAACCCACCACTACCTGTTCTTCCAATGTTCTTCATTTCACCCAATGGCAGGGGGCTTTCTCGGGATGCTTTCCTTGGGATTTAATTGAAGCACGGATATGAAGCAGTGCAGAAAAATGCCAAACAAATTATTTACAATGAAAGATAGGATATTTGCAGACATATCTTTTGACCAACTTGCATCCAAGATAAGCAAGTGAAATTTAATTCTTATTCTCCTTTTAAAATGAAAACCAATTTGTTTAGTAGATTAAATATAAATGATTAAATTAAATCAATAAAATTAAATAAGGTTAAATAAAAATGTTGAATATTTTGTTACTGTGCTAGGTCTATGTATAGCTCGCCCTGTCTGTCTGTCTGTCTGTCTGTCTGTCTGTCTGTCTATCATCTGTTCATTGGTCTGTTTTTCAGTCTGCCTTTCTATTATCTATCTATCTTCTCTTCAGTTTCCCGCCCAGAGTTGTTCCCAGTATTTCATTTAGAACCAGAGCAAAGAATGTAAAGAAAATTATGTTATTTTCAAACTTTTTCCAAAAAACTGCCAGCATTTACCTTTTATTATGACATTTTACAGATGCAACAGCTCTTGATACTACAATGTCTTGAAAACATTTAGGACTGTTCTTCAAACTAGACTTCTGAATAAGCTTTATTGGTGATGAAAAGTACAGCCAGAAGGTGCGTGAAAATTCGGGATGCATAAATGTGCTTCCTGGATTGAAATCAGCAGGGATGCAGTAGTCCTAAAATGTGCAAAAGCTATCTCACCTTAAAAAAAGTCACTAGCATTAAATAGAGGCCATTATGGTAAGTTTAAAGCAATCACTGTCAGAATGAGGGTTTGTTCATTGCACAGGCACAGAACAATAATAGTCATATACAATGATTTTATCCTCTTTTTTGCAGCATTTTTTACAATGCTTTTAAAGGTTGCAAAATTTGTTTGATTACTAACAATACTAAACAACCAACCAGTCAACAAACCAATTACACACAACCTATTACTTTAAGTCCCAAAGTTGCTTTTTTTCAAGGGGCAACAGGACTTTCTTGTGTTTCTTTGAAGACGTTTTGCAGTATATGCAGTACAATGCAGTGAGACATTGTACACATTGGGGAAACAAAACAGCCACTTCATAAAGACATGGCACAACATAGGAGAACAAACCTATCAGGACAAGATTAAGCAGTCCATCAGCATTTAAAAGACGAAGGCTACTCTTTTGAAGATAGCAAGCTCCACATTTTTGGATAGAGGCGACCACTGGTTTGAAAGAGGCGTCAAAGAAAGAGGCGTCTATATTAAAATTGAACAGTTCCCTCTCAACAGAGGGGAAGGATATGACATCATATATCTCCAGCCTATAACACAGTCTGCCCCCATTTGTACTACTTAGGTGACCCGTAGGACATAGACACACTTCCAAGTAGCCTCAATGACTCTCTAAAAGATTGCAAATGACCAGCTATCTGCAAGGAATATAAATCCTTCCATTTCCCACCATCCAGTCAGAGTTGAAGAAGCTTCTTGGATGAGAAGTGAAACATCTTCAAAGAAAAATAAGAAAGTCCAGTTGCCTCTTGAAAAAAAGCACTTTTAGGACAACCATGACTTGGGTAACTGAGAATCTGCATAGACATCTATTACTTTAAGATTAATAATAATTTGTTTACTTATCCTATTTGCAATTTACTTTTATCTGGAGGATAAACAAGTGAGTTTATTTTATCCTCCTCTTCCCTTTATCTTCCTCATAACTGAAGAGAAATACACAGGGGCCACACACTGATTATTGCTTGAGAGTAAGAGGAAGAAGCTAGAAAAACTAGTAAAAACAGTTACTGTGTTGTGGGGGTGTCAACCTAGGATTCAGAATTAAAATTTAATTCCTTAGAAACTGTCATGCTTCTGAAAAATCACACACAGCTCCTTATATCTCTACTCTGTTCCTAGAAGAATAGAAGCAGTACAGTTCCTTGAAGAGCTCTGGAAACATCAGTTACTGTGAAATAAGACAGAAATGCTGATAATTGAGCACTAACAGGGCCATCTGCAGAGGATTGAAAAAGTTAAGCTGATAGTTAGAACTGTGATTAATGAAAAGGTTGGCACCTTCATCACATTTTCCAATTCTGACTCTTCTACTGACAACCTTGGGACTAAATCAGGATTTTATGAACCATCCAGAATTTGGTTTTAGGAAGGACAGCCATAGAACTTTTTAGAATAAACAATAAAATTGTCTATCACAAGTTCTGCATCGAGTGACAAAAATCTTAAATCTCAGTTGAAATCTTTTTTCTTGTTACAATCTTAACAGTTTTTAATAGTTTAGATCAGGGGTGTCATACTTGACTAAATTGAAGGGCACATCAGGGTTGTGTTTGAAGAGAGGACGTGGCTAGGATAGCCATGGCCAGTTCAATGTCATTCGGGTCAGGGATGCCTATGGTAGCCCGAGTGCTCTGCCAGTGAAAGTGGGCTCCCAAGGGCCGCAAATAGCCCCCGCAGGCCAGTTCTTTGCTCTTTCCAGGGCAGCCCCCCAGGCCTTGAGTTTGGCACCCATGGTTTAGATTATGGCTTTCCCAGGGAGCAGCTATCTTACTCTTCTATTTTTAAAGATCTACAGAGTTCAAGAAGAAAATTTCAAGTAATACCTTGGTTTACTTGAAAAGACTGCAATAATTGGTCTTGAATTTTTGTATAAATAGTTTATTTTATTTGTTGATATTTTGAAGAGGAAGCATTTTTAAAAAAATAAAAATAAAATAAAAGCTACAAATAGTGTATATAGTGAATTAGTATATTGGACTGATAATCTAGTATGAATATGAAGGGACAACTCTTGTTATAGCAATCCAAGCTCCTAACTTACAGTATATACTTCCTAATGTTTAAAGCAATCCATGTAAGCCATACAGGAATTGAAAACAGAAATTTAGCACTCCCATGTTCTGAGCAGCAGGATTTTAGATTGCTTTAGCAGTCTACATGCAACTCTGGCTGTTAGAATGAAGGGAATGAAATACCTAGCACCCATTTGCAAATATGATTCTCCATCAGAATGCATCAGAAGCATGTCTTCAACATGATTCAGTGGATACTCCTTTGTGAGTCTAAAATGGAATCGTTAGTAGAGATTCCTAAAATTATGGACTTTTAAACTGCATAATAATTTGGGATAAGAAACATGCTTTTCTTTTTCTTCTTTAGTTCACCTTGATATGAGAAAAAAAAGAATATTTGTTCAAACAAATTAAGTTTTCCGCATCTAAATAAGCTGTATTCCCTACAAATTGGAACTTGGCTTTTATTAAATGTGTTCAAGAAAAATGCCTTATGAGATTACAAGGGCATGGTGATAATCTGATTAAATTATACTCTTTTTGGGGGGAAATAAAAGAGATACAGATAAGGAGGGATGTGAATCACAACTGAATACAATGTTTATAAAATTGCAGCAACAGCGCATGAATATATTAGACAAGCAGATCCTCTAGATGTTATCCAGTAACCTGAATAAGCTATTTAAGGACATTAAGTAGTATATGGTGGACTAAGATAATTATGACTTAACACAGCCTGTCAAAATCTATTTTACAACAATGGGGGGAATCAAATTTCATTTTAGTACTTTAAGAAACCCTTTGATGAAACAGTTGTTATCAAATAACTACAAATCTGCACAAGTTTATACAACTGCACACAAGGGATAAGGGAGTTGAAAATCTGTTGCTTTTCCTAGCCATAATATTATATTTTCCAGAAATACTTCCTAAAGGATTTAGGCAAATACTGTTTGGTTTGGAAAAGCCCCAAACATTGCCTCTTGTCACATGAAAAGGGTTAATCAATGTCCAGTCCAGTCCAAATTTGAACACACAATTTCATAGATTAATCCTGCCTGAATTTTGTATCTGACTGTGATTCTTTGAAAATCCCACACATTGTATCTATAATTAATTAGAGATTCTGCTGACATATACTTTTTCATACAATGGTGTGAAAATACTTAGTATGTCATAACAAGGTTCCTTCCTAGCAGATAAAAATTCTACTAGTGTAAATGTTCCACTGGATTAGGAAGAGTGTAAGGGAAAAGTAAATATTGTACTGTAGTTTTTTCATTCAAGAATGCTTGTAGGAAAAGTCTACTATCACAAACATTAATCAAACTTGTTTTGTTGCATGTAGTTAGGTATGAAAGTACTATAATAAAGGGCAGGATATAATAAATAATAAAATAAATCAAACAAATAATTAAATACAAAATAAATTTAATGTTTATTAGATAAATAATAATAATAAATTAAAGGGGACGTGGTGGCTCAGCAGCTAAGATGCTGAGCTTGTCAATCAAAAAGGTTGGCAGTTTGGTGGTTTGAATCCCTAGCACCACATAACAGAGTGAGTTCCTGTTACTTGGCCCAGCTTCTGCTAACCAGTTCGAAAGCATTTAAAAATGCAAGTAGAAAAATAGGAACCACCTTTGGTGGGAAGGTAACAGTGTTCTGTGTTCCTTTGGTGTTTAGTCATGCCGGCCACATGACCACGGATGCTGTCTTCGGACAGTGCTGGCTCTTTGGCCTTGAAACAGAGATGAGCAGCGCCCCCTAGAATTGGGAACGACTAGCACATATGTGTGCGAGGGGAACCTTTACCTTTACTAATGTTTATACCTGATAAAGATGATACAAATTCTTGCATATCACCTGTTATTCTTCAGTTTGATTATTCTATTTATACCAGCACCTTTGCATTACAGGCTTTTGAAAGCATTTTTAATGTTGCTGTTGATCCCACCACTCATTGCATTTCTTGTACAGTATCACCTTCTTTCTTTTGTGCCATCTTTTTCAGAATTTGATGGGATAGGTATTTTCACTGATGGCTTGTGAATTAAAATTTAGCAGTATCTAGATCTTAAACACCTGGGATGTCAAAGAAACAGTATTTATCGGCAATAAAAATAATAATTAAAAAAATCACATGCTTCCACCTGTTCTTTGAAGCAGAAGATGTCAAAACAAATGAAGGGTAACATAAAAAAGACAACAGTGACAGGACTGTTATGAACAGTGCAAGGATAATATCTGAAAGTCATAGAAAGGCTCTGGAATCTAAGAAGCATGAACTTTGCAAAGGAGAATGAAATCAGTTTTTCTAGTAAGTAAAAATGTAAAATGTTGGGGCCAATGTTGGGATTAAATAGCTTTGAAATAAGAAATAAATCTCTCTCTCTCTCTCTCTCTCTCCCATGCGTGCACACACGTGCGCACGCGTGCGCGCGCACACACACATTAAATTTAAGGTACAAAGTACAAAAACCAAGATGTTTGTGCTAAACAATCTTCCAAGAAAATAATTCTGTCATTGAAAAGCCAAAAAGTGCATTGACACGGAATTTAGCTCAGAATCTGATCTGATTGATTAAAATGCAAACTCTACCTTCTTGAGCTGACCCTGAGCCCCAATCTTATGTGGGCAGGAATCTGACTTTTCTTAAAATATTATATACAACAATAATTTATTTTTTATGTTTGACCAAGTTAAATGATATCATAAGGGTTCGTAAACTTTTAGGGAATGGATTGTTCCACAAATCAGATCCCTTTCAAAAAAAAAAATATCTGTGTACCTTTTAAACATTGGTAATTGCTCAAAAGGTTGATTTGCTAAAAAGAACTATATTGCTGGAAATTCATTAAATTTGCAAACTATATTGACCCTGCTTTTTAAAGAGTCTATGGGGAAAGTAATGAAATTCTGTGAAACAAACAGTTTGATTCAACAGCTTGACACATTTCAAATACTATCTGAAAATTTCTACCAATGTAAATTTATATTTTAGCATATTTTCAGAAAACAACACATATTTTCTTGTATATATATATAATTGTCATGAAAATCATTAATAGTGCAGTGATGAATCTAAGTAGGAATCTGGGAAACTATCTGAAGAATTGCTGATTCTTGTGAGAGTTTCCACATATTTTGCAATTTCTATGCATCATAATATAGATATGTTTTGAACAATAACATCTACAATATTACACAAACATAGAAGTAGACATTCTAAATATATTAAAAATAAAAGTTTTGGGCTTCTTGTTTTCCAAATATTGACTTAAACTTCCATTTGCAGTATGTGATCACTGTCTGAGCCCTTTTGGGTGAAGGACATGAGATTTTTTTTTCATTCTTATTTTTAGTGGTAAAGAAAATTCTGCCATTGTTGGATGGTTTGTTATTGTTGGTGTTATTATTCCTTTAGAGTTTTCTGACAATTTTCAGCCTTTAGATCATTACAGAACAATAAGGAATGATGTTATATTTTTCAATGCATGGTTGTATCTGGTCAAACCAGTTGAACAGAGTATTGGCCTGTTTTGATGTCTAGTTTACTCTAGTCTACTCTACTCTAGTCTACCTTAGATTTACCTCCCATTTTTATGCAGGAACTCAAGGTATCTCCTTCTTACTTTTTCCCTGTGAGATAGCAATAGCAATAGCACTTAGACTTATATATTGCTTCATAGTGCTTTTACAGCTCTCTCTAAGGAGTTTACAGAGTCAGCCTATTGCCCCCAACAATCTGGGTCCTCATTTTCCCCACCTCAGAAGGATGGACGGCTGAGTCAGCATTGAGCCTAGTGAGATTTGAACTGCTGAACTGCAGCTAGCAGTCAGCTGAAGTAACCTGCAGTACTGCACTCTAATCACTCCACCACCTCGGCTCTTGAAGATATATTAAGCTGAGAGACCAACTAGCCAAAGTTAACTGAGTCTCTTTTTAATATGTCAAGGGGAGCCCCTGCATTCACTGAGAAGATGAATTTAATTTCTATGTGGTTCCCAGTACCACATCTCAAAGGCACTTTCTGAAGCAAGTCTTTGCATGAGAGATGGGATTGGACAATAATTGTCTGGAGCTTCTCTCAGTCTGTGAGAAGCTCCAGAAGATCCAAAGCTTGCCAGGGACACAGGGGAAGATTTCCATTTTTCTGGATCCCAGCCATCATTTCTTTAAGAATTGAAATCTAGATGATTCATGCAGAACTCAGATATATTCTGGACTCTGTTGTCAGAGCAAACGTAGTTTCTTGGGGAAAAGAAATATTTTAATGAAAAGAGCAGAGGCTTGGAAAAGGGAAATAGTCATTTCTGAAAACCAATTATTCTCCCTTTAAGATCAATGTACACTGTCTTCAGATATGCACCTCAGATGTTCAGATTTCTAGAAGAAGCAATGATTTCTAGAATATCCCCCCCCAACCATTTGTTCAAGTTCAAAACCATTTTTTGGCTACAGAAAACTGTTTTTCACTCAACAGTTTGGCCTGGACACAAGAATGCATCATTGTGCTTCCCTTTTATTAACTAGATGCAAATGAGGTTCAGAGTGCAGATAACAATTCCTGTAATTTAGGCCTCAGAAAATAAGCTGGTGTTATCTTGTTTATGTCTCTTGTTTTCATGAGATTTGTCTGCTCTTTGACATTGTCAGAGAGCAGACAAATGTGAAAACTAGTTTTGTCTCAAATCCACAAATGCCAGGAGGAAGAAGTTGAGTGGGAGGATGAGAAGCAAGACAAAAAGGGAAGAATTGTGCTGTTGAACTTCTTCTCTGTCCTCTTCTCCCCATCCTCCTTAAACTGATGAGAGGATGGGGAGGACAGTCAAAGAGATCTGTGGACAGCCTCAGAAAAGAGAGAAATTTTATTAAATTTTATATGACCAGGAAGATTTGTGCCTATTTTATTAAGTGTACAATGTGGCTGATAGCTCATTTTTTACTTTTAAAATGCTCTAAATTTCAACTTCTTTCACAAGGGCATGTAGTCTGGTGATCTCACATAATGCATGGGCATTCCAAGAAATGCTATTTGCTGTGAGCTTTATTTGAAGAAATGTGTGTCCCTGTAAGAAAAGCATGACTTCTGTAAAAGACATGACAATCAATATGGAGAGCAATGTGGCTGAGATTCTAGAAGATGCAATCAAAAATGCCTGGAGAACACTGCATGGTAATCCATGGTTGTATTTGTTGTAATGTCTTATCAACACATACCACGCAACTTGAAATTTGCTTCCCATTCTGAGCACATTTAGTAGTTATGAAATCCAATGTTTCCATTGAGCAAAGGAGTACATAAGGAGTACAGTAAGAATTAAGACAAATAATGAAATAGAGTATAGAATAATAGCATTGGAAGGAACCTTGAAGGTCTTCTAGTCCAACCCCTTGCTTAGGCAGGAAACCCTACAGCACTTCAGACAAATGGATATCCAACATCTTCTTCAAAACATCCAATGTTGGAACATTCCCAACTTCTGGAGGCAAATTGTTCCATTGATTGATTGTTCTGTCAGGAAATTTCTCCTCAGTTCTAAGTTGCTTCTCTCCTTGATTAGTTTCCACCCATTGCTTTTTGTTCTACCTTCAAGTGGTTTGGAGAATAATTTGACTCCTACTTCTTTGTGGCAGCACCTGAGATATTGGAACACTGCTATCATGTCTCCCCTAGTCCTTTTCATTAAACTAGACATACCCAGTTCCTGTAGCTATTCTTCATATGTTTTAGTCTCCAGTCCCAATATCATCTTTGTTCCTCTTCTCTATACTCTTTCTAGAGTCTCCACATCTTTTTTACACCGTGGCAATCAAAACTGGATGCGGTATTCCAAGTGTGGCCTTACCAAGGCATTATAAAGTGGTATTATGAAATGAAGTTAAAAACTGTGGTCTTTCTCTCCTTCTGTGACTAAGAATAGATTTGTTAGATTACATATAATAGCTTTTTTTTCATTCTCTGAGTGGTATAGTGGCCTAGCAAACAACAATAAACCAAAACTCTCTTTTGCCACCGAAAAATTGTGTTGAGCAAAGATGCTGAGATAGGTGAATTATTCTGGTACATGTAATGAAAAAACTAGGCATTAACTGGTCATCTACAGAGTTGCTGTAGAATACAATTTCTGTATCTGCAATCTTCCCATTGAAATCAGTGGGACTTAAAGGAGCTGATCCCATAGCAACTTTTGCCACAGCTGGAATGCAAGATACATCAGCTGCACAGATGCTTGGAAGTAAGACCCACAATGTTCAGTGGAAATTACTCCCTGGTGAGATGTTCTCCAGGACAATTTGAAGAGACTTTCTTCTGTATTAACACATAGGATTTTGCTGTATGCCACATTAATGCAGAGCTGTGTGGTTTGGCAGTTTAGATACTTAAACTGGTATCTAACTTACAGTGTTGCAACAAATATTATGTACCATTGGGGAAATTGGAGAGAGTGGGCACAACCTTCTGTCAATCTTGCAAATCATGATATATAAAGCATTTCTTAAAGTATAGAGAACTAGGATCAACATTCTTTTATGACTTCTCAGATTAAAGGTAAAGGTTCCCCTCACACATATGTACTAGTCGTTCCCGACTCTAGGGGGTGGTGCTCATCTCCGTTTCTAAGCTGAGGAGCCAGTGCTGTCTGAAGATGTCTCTGTGGTTATGTGGCCGGCATGACTAAATGCTGAAGGCACACGGAATGCTGTTACCTTCCCACCAAGGTGGTCCCTATTTTTCTACTTGCATTTTTACATGCTTTTGAACTGCTAGAAGCTGGGACAAATAATGGGAGTTACGCCATTACGCTGTGCTACGGATCTGAACTGCTGACCTTTCTGAGTGACAAGCTCAGCATCTTAGCCACTGAGCCATCATGTCCCTTCTAGCCACCTACTAGAAAAGAAATAGAATTCTAAAGGGCCATGATAGAGAAAATAAATACACATATGTAAATGCACATTGTACTACTTCCACTTCAGGTTTTTTTCCTTAAATAATAATTATTCAGATGCTTCCTTAAAATATTCTTACAATAGCAATTGACGTATGGTATGGTTTGCAGATGTAGCAGCAGTAACACAGCTGGATACAATGTTATAGACATCTGGTGCACAGATGCTTGATTGTATGATTGGTCGCTAGCCAGTGAAGCAACACACATTGGATAACTAAAGGCCACTGTAATTCCCTTAGTTTCTGAGACTCTGGCCTCTAACAAAGCAGTTCCTGGAATTGTTTGAAAGCCCAATGGTTAATGTTAATTCGTAAATCTTTAATCATTATGCCAAGGGTAAAATAGAAAGGCTTAAAGATTTATGATGTATGAAATCAGAAAGAATTATACAGTTTGGCACACCACAGTTCATTCCATCAATTGGAGGGAGATAGGATGCCAACTGCATCATAGATCTGGAGAATATAGCAATATCAAGGCGACACACTCATAGTTTTCTCGAGTCCTTTCAGCATTATGCTTGTATAAGTCACTCCTGACACAGCTCCATAAATGCAGGGAACAAAAATGGATGCTATTAAGATATGGTTAGGACTCAGAATCTGGTTATTTGGTACCTGCCACTATGGAACTTTGAAATATCCCTCTAGGCAGTAATTTTGCAGATAAAAATATGTGGGATGTAAGCTCCATTTTGTGTCTCTTCAAAAACCAAGGTGTTTCTGCTCCATGTCCCATCAGTTGGGCTTTGAAGTTCTAACAGGGAAGAGAGTAGAATATTTTGAGCAATTATATTAGAATGGACTCTGTACTGAAATTAAATACAAATTGTACTATCATACTTAATTTTCAGTCCTGCATGTACATATGAGCTGCACGCTTGGGCACTTAAATCAACATACTAAAAAGTGAGCACAAAAGTGTATTATTGGCAGAAAACATACCCTTAAACCATGGTACTGTATTAGCAAAAATTAAGTGCAAACATTTGCACATTAGGAAAAGAATGTATAAAAAATCTATACACAAGAAAATTCATGTGAATTTCTAGCTGAATTTGTAGCCAAAGAAGGGAGAGAAAAAAGAAAAAGGAGAAGGAGTATGAAGGACACTGACAAAGTCATTCATTCCTCTCACTGTCAACATTTTGGAAGACTCATAAAATAAGGATATACAGGTATTCTTATTTCAGAAGGTTGTTAATAACAATATTCATGTTTTGTCAAGAGTCAAAAGAAGCTAAGCTCATTACTCGGATTAAAAAAAACTCAGCGTGGCCCTCCTCACAGCAGTCATTAATTATTTATTTGGTTTTGCTGCTAACTAATGAACATATTTCTTCGTTACTTTGAACTGACTTTTGTTTTAATTTTTTTAATCTAAAAAATTCATAAGATATTTGAACCATAAGATTTAAAAAAGAAAAGAAAGAAATATCTGCTTTATTTTTCCATATATTACATGAAAGCTTGGTAAAGAGCTGGCTTTTTCTTGCTCTATACTCCAAGGCCCAAATATTCAGCTATCCAAAATGCCATTTTAAGTGTGCTGCTACAGAAGGATTTGTTTAATCCTGACATCCAGCCATATTTGTGCAGTCAGTCACATTTAAATTTGTTGTGCAAAATTAAAAAGCCTCTCTTTTAAGTTTATTGTTCACAACAATATGACAGCAATATTCAAATGTGTCGTTATTGATAAATTCATGTTGAAGAACATCCCAAATGCTGGAGTATTATATAATTTAAAACATTTAAGGAACAAAATGAAATATCTCATTTGACAAGATAAAGAAAAAACAATGAATCAAGATTTTTAAGTTTTGGAAACCTATCTGGAAAACCAAATATCAACAGCAACTTTTGAACAAAAATTTTAAAAGTGATATTTATATTCACATTTTTGAGAAAATTTAGTTTTCTCTCTTCTAGTTTCCCATTTAATGGACAATGAAGGCAATAAATCTTATTTCTGTCCAGACAGTCTCTTGAAATAAAATACAAGGGTTTTTTTGCATTTGAAAGTCTGAAAAAGGCAGTTAAGTTTATTTTAATTTTCTGCCATTCATGATCTTCAACACCTCATAACACAAATGATGTTACTTGCCTCAATGATGTAAGCTGCCACATCTGACATAATTGGTGCTTTAACTTACATTCATCCTTGCCTCCCAAGTGGTCTGTTAAATTGAAGTGTTGCTGTATCCTTAAAAGGCAAAGATAAATACACCAGCACTTCTCTCTTCAGCACTGATTTGCTGGGAATGCTGAAATTTGTGCCTTAGTATCGTGTTTCCCCAAAAATAAGACCTATCCCAAAAAAGCCCTAGCTTGATTTTTTTGCATGTGTTCCCAATATAAGCCCTACCCCAAAATAAGCCCTAGTTAAGACCCTCCCTGCTATGGGGTGGGGCGACGTGCATGGGTAAAAAATCAAGCTAGGGTGGGGAATGGGGGTATATGGAGCTGCCCTACTTACTTTTCAACAGTTGCAGCCAGGCATCACACACCCCAATACCTGCTTCGCCTTGCCAGCCCACTTCTTCTGCAGCCACTTACAGCCGCTTGTGTGCGTCATCTATGGCCTTGTTTCACTATCAGAGGACTTCAGGAAAGGCCTCTGCAGCCAAGAAATGGGCTCCAGATTGATGCAAGCAGCTGCAGAAGTGGGCAGGCAGTGGGCTCCTACTGGGTGGCGCTGTTGTTGCCACCACTGCAAACTGAGTCAGTGGAAGACATCCCCCAATGTCTTCCAGGTCTTATTTTCAGGAAAACACAGCATATACTATTTTTACATAGGATGAAAAAATGACAGCTGATGAAAGGCTTAACTATTTGTCAGTCTGGAATATCAACTGCTCAAAAAAGATAGCATTAAAAAATATCCCAAATGTCTGAAATCTTATACTACATTGTCTTGCTCACAGGGGCAAGGTTCCTCCTTCCCCTTCCTCTTTTTTTTAATACAAAATGATATTACTTGCTCAGCCAAACATTTCTTTCCAGGCCTATGTATCTGAAGTATTGATATTATGTAACAAGGTAGCGTGAAAGGCTTTAAAGCAAGTGTCAGGAGTTTTGAGGATCTTACCTCTGATCTTTGAAAAGATTAGGGGTGCCACTATTTTCAGAGGTGCAGTGATTAGTTGACAAAGCAGAAGCTGATGTTAAGAAGGATGGCAAAATTGAAGGAAGTTGTAGGCATTAAAATAACTAAGTGCACTTCTTTTGAAATATTTGGGGAACTATTTGCTTCCTTGTCTTTGATATTTTGTAACAACCACAACAAAACTTACATAGGTTTTGATTTCTGTCAGGAATTTGGTGGACTGTCCCTAAAGGCATTCCATGAATGCAAGTCTGGGTGCAGTGGCTTAAAGAGCCCACTGAGGCTAATCTAATTGTTGCCATTGTAAATAGTAGAATGAGAGGAAAATTCAGCACCCTCAGTTCCAAGTTTCACCCAATCTGATTTTGTTCTTCAGGTCTAAAACATATGTAGGAGAACATAAAGCAGGGGTGTCAAACTCACAACCCACAGGCTGGATGCATCACATGTTGGCCACTTCCACTCCCGTTTTAGCGAAGAGGAAAAAAGTCATGATACGTCACATAACAACATGAGAATGTGAGTTTGACATCCTGGCATAGAGGAACTCCTAGACTGACAGCCCTAGAAATATTGTCAGAGAGTGGAAGGGTACAGGAAGGCAAAGCTGCTCAATTGCTAATGACACATACTGAATTTGAATTACCATATTTTTCGGAGTATAAGATGCACCCTTTTCACTCAAAAAAGAGGCTGAAAATCTGGGTGTGTTTTATACATTGAATACAGCATTTTTTGCCTCCAGAAGCCCTGCCCCCTTCACAAAAATGGCCATACAGAGCTTGTATGAGGCTTTTAGACAGCTCCTGGGCCTGGGGAGGGCAGAAATGAGCAAAAAGCGACCCATTGTTTGCTCAATTTTACTCCCCCAGCCCCCAGGAGCACTCTATAAGCTTCCTAAAGGCTATCCATGCCCTTTTTCTAATGAAAAATGGGCCCATTTTTGTGAAAAACGGGCCATTTTTTGCTTGTTTTTGCCCTCCTCTAGGAGCACTCTGCAAGCTCCCTAAAGGCTATTCATGCCTTTTGGGAGGGGGGAAATGGGCCCATTTTCGTGAAAAATGGGCCATTTTTGGGAGGTTTGTAGAGTGCAAAAACTTTTTTTTTATTTTCCTCTTCAAAACCTTGCTGCATCTTATACTCCAGTGTGTCTTATACTCCAAAAAATATGGTAAATATATCCTTCTTTTGTACTTTAAGTTTTCATATTGTCTGGTCTTAACTTCAGAGATGAAAAAAAAAATCTTAGTTCTAAGATGGTACCTTGGGAAGAAGAAACAAGGTGACAACTACAAAAGTCTATCAATTTCAATAATGTCAGGTTTGGAAGAGACTGAAACAATATAGTAGCAGAAGAAATGGACAGATCAGAAACTTCAAATTAACCCATAGAAAAGTTCATTTGAGCCTTATTCACTTTGGTTAGATGGCACCATTTAAGGCTGTACAAAGTGCAAGATACTTGTAATCTGCTGTCTAAGGATCTTTGAATACATAGAAGTCGGGAGTGAAATAATAGCTGTCATTTCTTCCTGCTCACTTTTGATTTAGTATCCAGGTCTTTATCAGTTATAGTGTTAATCAGTACAAAAAGAACAGACAAGTGTCTGCATCTGTGTTTATTTATTTAATTGATATCATAACTGAAGAGCACCCTCAGAGGAGATCAAAAGGAGATGAGACAGTAGCCACAACTGCATGATCAAAGCACACACACACACACACACACACACACACGATAACACACACGATAACACACACACCTTATTAATGTCACTGTGCATACAATAAACGTATAAGTATAAAGATGGAGTAGGCTTCAATTGCACATTCATGACTGATATCTTAATTCTTTTTTGTCCCTCCCCTATGGATTTACTTGCTTTACATTTGCAGTACGCTTAAAGAAATGGATAAGATGGAAAACGAAAAAACATTAAAAAAATAGTAAACATATGACATAAAACAGTGACACCAAAAATATTAGCATTTAAAGTCTCACTGAACAAAACTCTGTGTTGTAGATTTTATATCTGTTTGCTGTAAAAAAAATTACATAGCTCAACATATAAAAAATTGTGTGCAAATACTCCACAGTGGATTTCTTTTTGAGTAAAACAATGTAATTGAAAACAATGCAACTCATCACAAAACTGATATAGGATTCACAGAGTTATGTAGACTTTTTCAAAATATTTGTTGGCTTAAACATATTTGTGGAAATTACACAGAAAATGCACGCATCTTAGAGTTTTATAAAAATATTAAAAAGACTATTCAAAAGCTGTAAAACTGTATTATTTTAAATATAGGTTTTTTTTAAAATCCATATGTAATTTTTTTTTCTAGCAGCTGTTCGGGTATCAAAAGACCAATGGATTTCTTCTAGTTAATTCTACCAAGACCAAGCTAACAAACATTGAAATTCACTATAAATTTGGCAATTATTTGTAGAAGTGATCATTTCTTTAACCAGGTTCAAACTATCAAGAGTTGAGAAATGTACATGCGCATAAATTAACAAATAATACACTCTTGATTCTTAAAACCCTTTCAGGTCCATGCCCCAATCTAAGATAAGTTTAGAAGAGAAACTGCAGTATCCTAACTAAATTTTCTCTGTGAACTTGTATTGGAAAATCAGGTAGACATTTCTTCCTTTGCTTGCTTGTTTGCTCTGTTTATATACCATGAGATTCAACAGAAATGACTCCCAATGGTATATTGTATAAATGCATAAATCTTTTACCTCCTCGCATCCAGTCTTGTTGGTCTGACATCAAAACACTTCAAGGTAGGGCTGTGGATAGCCTTGCTTCTGTATATATTAAGAAACACTATTGATCACATTGATCATATGATCATATCATATCCCCCCCTGGAGTCGTGTTCTCTTTGTCTGCTTAGTTGAAACAAAAATCTTTCTTGTTAGGTTCACAATTATTAATGGATGGGGGAGAAGTGAGGATGTGATAACACTGGGAGCTACGTACCGTGCGCATTTGCTCCTATTCCTTCTTTTATTTCCGTTTTTAAATGTCTGTCCATTTTTTTTTTTTACTAAAATGAGAAAATGTTCTTCTTTTGAGCTATTTGAGTCTCCAACTCATTTGAGAACTGTTCCTTTTAAAGATACAGGGAAAGTTACCAAAATACCAGATGTTTAATCAATACTCTTAACATTCTGAAAGTCTAGAGCAAAGATACAAAATGTCAATTGAATCACTCTGGAAAAGTAGCCTTTTGATGTCAGCCATCTACAGTGCAGTGTATTGATGCTCAAGCTGCATCAAAATGCATGCAGGACGGATGTGGGCTGAAGTCAATAAAGCCAAACTAAAGCTGATTGGCATTGAGAACAGAAGAAACTTCACAGGACTTTCCCATGGTTTCCTTCTGGGGAATGGTAACCTGGAAGAAGGAATATATGGTCTTTAAATGAGGAAACAATTCATAAATCTTAAGGTACAATCAAGCCAAAATGAAGCATTTTTAAGTCACGTTTATTTAAATCTGACATGATTTTGTTAATCTCTCTTATTTAAAGCAATGAGAATATCAGCGAAGATATTTCTCCTGCCTGCAATGGAATTGTCTTTCACGATTACAGAAATGAGGTAGACTTTCCCTTACATTTCTTCAAGGAGAAAATAAATGTCTTAATAGCATCTCAGGGTCTACATTGAGTGGCAACAGTCAGTATTCCTTCCTTCCTTCTTTCCTTCCTTCCAGAGGTGGGTTCCTACCAGTTCGCATCTATTCGGTAGAACCAGTTTGTCAAATCTACCGAACCGGTTAGAAGAGGTTCTACCAGTGGACCCGGAAAGCAGGCCACACCTACAAAACAGGTTCCAAATTTTTTTGAAACCTACCACTGCTTCCTTCCTTCCTTCCCCCCTCCCTCCCTCCCCTGTAACTTTGCTGGGAGTTTGCTTACAATTTTGTAAGTTGAACCTATCACCATTCTGGACCTCAATGAAAAGGAAATGACAAATATGTTTTTAAATATGATAAATAAGATAAACCACTTTTCAAAACCAAATGAATAATACCTGTGGTGAATTTTCCACAATTCTTTTCTGCTGCTAATCAGATAGAGGAAGAAAAACCTTCACAATTTACCCTTTAGCTCAACTCTCTTGTGCTTCATTTTCACTGATTCAGGACATAACTTGATTTAAGAAGACATGAATGAATTCGAAACTCCCTGTAGTAGTAGAGCAGGCAGAGTAATCCATGGTTGCTGCATCATGCAGACAGAACATAAGCTTTATTCCATTTCTTCCTGTATTATATTGATTTGCTGGTTCTACCTACAATTAATTGAAAATGGAAACAAAACTGTTCCAAGAAAGGCATAAGGCTAGAAGAACAAAAAGCAAGACTGTTTGTCCAAGTTCAAGTTTTTGAATGAAATCATTTTGTTAGTATGGCAAAATGTAGTTCCAAATATGATCTTAAGGCAAAGCTATTGTTTATAATATATGCATTATGTAATCCACTGGGTACTTTTAACTTTTCAGACAGATACTTTAATATCTTTAAAGAAAATTCAGTTTTGGCTTCCTCCTTCATACAAGTCTGAGATTGTTTGTTCTTCAATTTCCTCCAGCAAAACCTTTTATAAAAATTGTTTGTCAATTGTTTGTTTGCTTGCTTGCTTGCTTGTTTTTAACCCTTTCAAACCACCTAGAATTGTGTAAATGGATAACCATAGAAATTGAAATAATGATGCAGGGGTGGTTTCCTATTTTTACAGGCCATTCTTTTGATGCTTGCAAAGTCTCCCTTTTAAGAATAGGTGCCACACAGGACTCGTGTTCACTTTTTTCCTCTCTCTTGTCTTTTACCTGAAAATTGTTGCTTAATTCTCAACATTGCTCAAAAGGGTCCTTAGATTCTGAGGGCAAGTGGAAAGCTTGTAATAGGTTCTCCTTCTTTATTTCTTCTTCCTTTTCTTTCAAAGAAGCCATTTCCTTTCAATATATGCAAACTTAGCATTCTTTATATTATTAAAATATATTTACAAATGTATAAATACTAAAAACTGGAGCTAACTATAAGGTAATGGTTCACCTTGCACATAGGTGCTAGTCATTCCCAACTCAAGGGGGCAATGCTCATCTCCTTTTCAAAGCCGAACAGCCAGAGCTGTCTGAAGACATCTCTGTGGTCATGTGGCTGGCATGACTAAATGCCAAAGGCTCACGGAACACTGTTATCTTCTCACCAAAGGTGGTTCCTTTATTACTCCTTGCATTTTTACATGCTTTCGAACTGCTAGGTGGGCAGAAGCTGGGACAAGTAACGGGAGCTTCCTCTGTTATGCGGTTCTAGGGGATATGAACCACCAAACTGCCTACCTTTCTGATTGACAAGCTCAGCGTCTTAGCCACAGAGCCACAGCGTCTTTTTGGAGCTAACCATATGATCATTTTAAAGGAAAAGAATGCTAAAGGGTTTATTTTTGTGCTATCAGAAAGATAAGGTTTTTTTTTTCAATTTATAAATGGAGTATTTGGGAATTTGTAAGCTTGCATGGATGAGAATGTTCCTTCCTTCACACTTAAAAAATACATGAAAATTAAACTTAAAATATCATGTACATAGTTATATAAGAGCCGAGGTGGCACAGTGGTTAGGGTGCAGTACTGCAGGCCACTTTAGCTGACTATGATCTGCAGTTCAGCGGTTCAAATCTCACCGGCTCAAGATCGACTCAGCCTTCCATCCTTCCGAGGTTGGTGAAATGAGGACCCGGACTGTGGGGGCAAGTTGCTGACTCAATTTGCTAAAAAAAAATTGTAAACCGCTTAGAGAGGGCCCTATGAAGCGGTATATAAGTCTAATAAATAAATAAATAAACAAACAAACAAACAAACAAACAAATTAACTTTACCTCTGGCTCATTCTTTTTTCCCCTCCTCCTCCTTGCTCTATCTGATCCATGTTTTCTAGTTACAAAAAAGACGGAGACTCCAGAGGCAGTGGCATTTAACAGGGGTGGCAAAGGAGCCAAAGGCATGGAGGGAATGATTAAAATCATGTTCCTTTTATATAAACTTGCATGCCATCTTGGGCACTTGGCCCTTACATTCCCTATCCAGAATTGTTTGTAATAGGAAAGATTAACATCAGTTATGCATTATTAACACATCTGCTAACTACAGCTAGAATAGCATTTGCCCAATGCTGGAAACAAAATAATACCCCCTCGGACGAATTAGTGATTAAAAAAAACTTTGGATTGTGCAGAGATGGACAAATTAACACTGAAATTAAAAGATAAAGAAGAGTCGGAATATTATGAAATTTGGAACAATTGGTACAAATGGCTGCAAAACAGGAACACAATTAATTAAGCCAAAAAACAATATATATAAATATATATAGAACTGTGTATAAAGTGTGTAAATATAGAAGCGAAATATTATATACATGTACAGGTATGATGACATAACAATGTTGATGTAATGACTGTAAGGTGTTGTAGAAGGGAAAAATAATTTTAAAAAATCTGTCGCAAAAAAAAGTAACATCAGTTATGTATAAGTTATCGGAAAGGTATTTTAGAAAAAAAAACAAAGCCAAAGGACAATGAAATAGAAAATGTCTCCACAATAGTATACTTTCTGCAATAGTATAACATAAGTTTTATTCAGCAAACATTTTTATCCATAATCACATAATAATATATGACAACAGTCATTACCTAGTAGTAGGGAGATACTGAATGCTGAAAGGCTTACAAGAAAACTGTTCCATGGAGCTGACTAATGATCCATAAATCAAGCATCTTATTTCTGGTCATATCTAGATTGTTGAGCCTTTAAGCTTAATGAAGGCCATCATTGCTGATAACTGTCTCTTAGCGCATTGCATTTTAAAGTATAAAGGCACTATATAAATGTTGAGGCAGAAGCTACTAGTTATCCTGGGTTTTGGAGTTTCCATAAGTAAAACCTGTGCAAAGGTTTTGAAAGAACCTTTATCAAAGTGTAACAGAATCAAAATTAAAAATACAGTGAGGTACTTTACTCAGGAGACTATTGATGATTAAACACAATGTCTGATAAAAGGAAGACATTTATATTTTAAAGGATATAAAAAGACCATTGTAGCTGTTTATGCATGCCATAGCTACAAATCTTACTGAAACATTTTCCAAGAATCCATACAGTTACCCATGATGAAACACGGGGCATGAAGCAAGAAGCTGCCTCAATCCAGCCTTCCATTACAAATAGAGCCCTATATGTATGCATCAGAAAATACAAGGAAACTTTCCTGATGTAGGATCAGAATATATTTAATAATAGTTATTATTAAATGTGGACATTTAAAGTATCAGTTATGGGAATAAGACTGCTCTGAGAATTCTGAAGACGTTCCATCTGATCATCCCTGGAAATAAAACTTGTGAGCAAACTCTTTGAGAAGATTGTCCCACAGACAAGTTATCTCCATCTGAAAACTTCTATCTGGTTACACCAACCTAATTTCTAAAGCGGGTACTCAGAACAGAGCTTTTCATGAAGTGCTAAGTTAATGGACAGTTTCATTCAGTAATACATTTAGTTTCAGACCATTTAGAGTTTAATGTAGGGGTGTCTGAAAAGTCAAGTAAGCTTGCTTGCATAAACAAACAGCCCTGTTCAATTTCTATGCAGGGAATTAGAGTGGGCCACACAGCTAGATCAACCAAAGCTGGCCTGCAAAACTCCAGGTGACCAGTATATGGTAGCAAAGAGATTGATGGCTGTGTTTCCTTGCTTCCATCTGGTTGTTGCAGGATTTTTGCAGGTAGATCTGGCAGCCCAACACACAGCTCCAATTCTCTTTATCAGCTGCTGATTCATGAGCCCCATGCTGGTCTTGAGGTGGGATAAAATAGCAAGTGGTTGTGTTGTGAAAATGATGAAGACTCTAATGCAATAAAATATAAAAACTTTGGAGACCCTAGTGCAAATAGGAGCAACTCCTATTACCTTCAGCATAGGCACTCAAGGAGTACTCAAACTCACTTATTATATACTACTTGAAAGGCTCTAGTTCATTTTCAAGATAGGCAACTCTCTGTTTGCTCACACTAACTTTCTAGGGCAAAGAGATAATGTTGTGTCTCAAAACATATTGAATGAAGTGATTCCGTTCAGTTTATCTAACTTACAATCTTGCCTGTTTATCCAAAATTTCTAAATGCCTTGAAAGAACAGTGATTAATGATTTTATCAATCTTCTTTGTTACTGGGAAGATGTACTTCAGTACAGGTAGTCCTTGACTTACGACTACAATCGATTCTAACATTTCTGTTGTTAAGCGAGTTTTAAGTGAGTTTTGCCCCATTTTATGATCATTCTTGCCACAATTGGTAAGTGAATCACTGCAGTTATTAAGTTAGTATCAAAGATGTAAAAGAATCTGGCTTTCCCATTGACTTTGCTTGTCAGAAGGTCACAAAAGGTGATCACAACATGACCCACGAGACACTGCAACCATCCTAAATATGAACCAGTTGCGAAGCATTTGAATTTAGATTGTGTGACCATGGGGATGCTGTAATGGTTGAAAGTGTGAAAAATGGCCTTTAATCACTTTTTTTCCAGTGCCATGGTCCCTTTGAATGGTCACTAAATGAACTGTTGTAAGTTGAGGACATTTCATGCATAGCTGAAACAATGGCAGGCTACATTGTGAAGATCAAATTCCCTCTGCTATCCCATCTGCTAGAGTTAAAGAAGAGTAGGAAACTCAGAAGGGATGGGAGGAATGGCAGAGAAACCCTAGTTATATTGTAAGTTCTATGAGTACTATAGGAAGGATGCCCTGTGTGATTCTGAAAGAACAGCCTGTGATGTTCTAGTATAGTAAACTCACCTCTGCTGCCCCTTAATGACATCACAGGTAAACTTTTTTGATGACACTGCTTTGATTACTCAATTCAAGTGCCTAATGAGATGGGTCTCAAAGACCTCAGGACTAATGAATAAGTCTGAAGAGGATCCAAGAGTTTTTCAACTCCATTCAGTCGATTTGCAAAGATTTGTTACAACTTTTTTTCCCCTGCTGTGTTATGACAGGATTTAGACATTATCTCTGTGCTTACAAGGCCTACAAAGAAAGAAAACAGAGCATCAGTCACCTGGTAATTATATAGCAACTGAAAGGCCATTTAGTTACTGTGGGATAAGCAATAGAATGATTAATAATTTAACCAATTACCATTCATTATAATATCTAATTTGGCATTTGATGAGCCACAGGGGTCTCGCCTGCCTTTTTACATACCTAATGTTTAACAATTCTGTACCAGTTCTGCTCACACCTCTCTTCCTCAGCATGTCAGCTTCTAGTTTAAACAGCTATTTTTAGGAAATTGCAGGAATGGTTTTACAAAGAAAGTACAAATTATGTAATGCCCTGCAGAAGTCATTTACAAAGTATCCATCTAATCTGACAGGTATGTTATTGCTTCTTCCTGGGTATAATGCTATATTATATAGCAAGACTTTAAAAGTAATGGAAATATAGTCCACAAAAACATGGCAGCCACCTGAGAGGGTGGGGGTGGGGGCGCAGCAAGAGCAGTTGCATTGCACAGTGACACAAATATGTAATTTGTAATATTTGGGTGATGATGTCATGATGCGTGTCATGTTATTTTGAAGTCATTATGGCTTCAACTAGATGCCCAGGCATGGAAAGAAGTGAGGAATTCAGATTGATCTTAACATGGAGAATAACTTTGGAGTTTCTAAAATCCAATGTGGATGACAATGGACTGCTTGTTTGTTTACAAATTCAGCTTGAACATTATGTCAGCTCTTCTTTTCCTATTTTCTATTAAATTGAAGTTTAATGAATAAATCAAGTTTGCTCAATGATCCTTGTTAAAGATCATTCAAACACAAGAGTCAATTCAGGATTTTTGGGATAGTCCATCTTTAACATTGGACAGGATAACATCCACACCCCATGTGTGTCTACTACGAGCATGCTGGAAAGAAATTTACAATTTATGTCTACAATTAATCAGGAAGTTTTGATAGGAGTCTATATTTCCAATGCCCCATGGAACTTGAAAATACAAATAGTTTCACTGGAAAACTATTAGATATATTTTAGTTGGCTGTGCTTTGCCTCAAATTTATATTTTTGTTCAATTCATTTCAAGGAGGTGTGGTGATGACGTGATCCAACTTGCTGAGTTGAGGTTCTTCATGTTGCTTTTGAAGCCTTCCATGGTATATCCAGTAGCAAGAGACTTCTCCACAGAAGAAACTAAAAAATTAAAAGATTAGAACAACTATTGCATAGTAAAGCATTCAAGGAATGCTTAACAGCCTTAAGAGCATGTTGTTGTTAGTTGAGAAGTCAACCCATCATGACCCCATGGACAACATTCCTCCAGGCCTTCCTGTCCTCTACCATCCCCCAGAGTCCATTTAGGCTCACCCCGACTGCTTCAGTGACTCCATCCAGCCACCTCATTCTCTGTCGTCCCCTTCTTCTTTTGCCCTCAATCTTTCCCAGCATTAGGCTCTTCTCCAGTGAGTCCTTCCTTCTTATTACTGTATATGGCTAAAGTATTTGAGTTTCATCTTCAGGATCTGACCTTCTAAAGAGCAACTAGAGGAGTTGATCTTCTCTAGGACTGATCTGTTTGATCCCTTTGCACTCCAAGGGACTCACAATAGTCTTCTCCAGCACCATAGTTCAAAGGCCTCAATTCTTTAGTGCTCAGCCTTTCTTTAAAAGCTAGGTTGCTATTAAATGAAACATGTTTCATAGAAACCAGGGAAGGGGTTTCTAACTATGCTCATTTCATTTTTTTAAGCGTTTTTTTTTTTGTTCTCAGGTAAATGTCCTGAAATTTGCAGAAAAAAATAGATCCAGTGCAGTGAGAAATATCTATTACAATTTTAACAGACAGATTGATGGGGTTTTGCCAAAAGGAAAGTGATGGTGACAAAAATAAGAACATCTCTTTTTGATTACACTAGAGCTGGCTTTCAGAGTTGATGTAAATGAGAACTATGAGAGATTAATTCACTTATCTTTTTCTTAAAATTCAGGGCTAGAATTAGAATTAGGGTTAGATGAGAAAGCCACTAACATAATATTAACTCCAGTTAATAGAAATGAGAAATCATTAGGAGAGCAATATTTAATATTTTTTTCCCTCAGGTTTTATACAGGTTGTTTAAAGGTTCCCCTCGCACATATGTGCTAGTCGTTCCTGACTCTAGGGGATGATGCTCATCTCCGTTTCAAAGCTGAAGAGCCAGTGCTGTCCAAAGACGTCTCAGTGGTCATGTGGCCGGCAAAGGTGCGTGGAACACTGTTACCTTCCCAACAAATATGGTTCCTATTTTTCTACTTGCATTTTTACATGCTTTTGAACTGCTAGGTTGGCAGAAGCTGGGACAAGTAATGGGAACTCAGTCTGTTATGCAGTGCTAGGGATTCAAACTACAGAACTGCCGACCTTTCTGATCGACAAGCTCAGCGTCTTAGCCACTGAGCCACCACATCCCTTTTATTCAAACCCAACCCCAGAAACTGTTAAACTATATTTAATAGTAATCTGATCAGCAGAATCATTGTGAGATGTGAGTAGACTTGTTAGTCAGCAAATCCAAAACTTCCCTTCTCTTGCCTTTATGTCTTACAAAATGTTTTATGAATTCAAGTACCAAATTATTTTTGAAAATCATTATTGGCAAAATTTGAGCATGTGCCAATAGTCTTGGTGGGATGTAGGAAAGGGTTTTATCATGGCTCACAACAAAGCCTCTTGAATGGAGCTCCTAGTCTGCAAAGAAGAATGTGGCTGTTTTGGAAATAAAGTGGGATTTGAGTATTTTTGAAGCAGATTCACCAAATGTGTTTTAACTCAGCAGTAATGTCTTTACTCTTTGGAGGTAGTGTTACATATGGCCTAGATATGATTAAGGTTGGTAATCTAGTCTACGCCTTTCCTACTAAAGTCTTGAATGACCAAAGCCAGGATAAATAGCAGAGATCAGTATCTATGGCCTCATCTGTTGAGGTCCATAACACAGGAAAGACTACAATTTGAAATACAAGAGGGGAAAATGCTAAACAGTATATATTTACCAATACAATTTAAAAAAGAAATGTTGTGTGTCTGTAGCTTAAAGGAAGGGGAAAATATAGAAATATGAATGAAGGCAGTGAGATCTTTATGAATACATGCAGGGTAACAAGTCTGTAGATTTGTGAATGAAATAGCTAAAATGTATGTCAGAAACTATGTGTCTGTGGCTTTTAGAACTTTATTATATTTACATAGCCGCCCATCATCGACCTGACTCTGGATAGTGTAAAATAAAACAATCAAGTAAACAGTTGTAAAACAACAGTATGCAACAATTTAAACAACTTAAAATGATTTAAAAACAAATTTAAATAAAACTGTGAGAGAATAAATCAACATCCTACACACAGTAAGACCATCTTGTGGGTTCTCTGTTTCCTGGGGATCCTCAAGCCAGTTTAAAGATCCAGTTTTTGCAGATTTACAGTACTAAATGCCAGTAGAATTGGGGCTAATCTCACCTTGGAGGGAATGATATTTCAGAAGACAAGAGCCATCCAGAAAAGGCCAGCCTTCTGAATCCCATCAGATGGTGATCTTTAGCCGGTAAGACCCATAACATATACCTTTTGCCAAACCTGATGGGATGGTAGCAGCTGCAACTGGGATGTGGTCCCTCAAATAACCTGGTACTGTACCATATAGAGCTTTAAAGATCAAAACCCACACCTTGAATTGAACAGAGAGACAAATTTTAAAAAGAACTGATTAAGGAATGCTGGAAGGAATATTTTAAAGATTTGTATGAGAATTATAGTGGTATGTCAGAGAGTAAAACTTTAAAAATCTGTAAATGTCTGTTTTTCAAAAAAATGTCAACAGAATAATAAATGCTATGAGAACACTTAAAAAATGTAAAAAATAAAAATTTAGATGGTGCTACCGAAGAAACCTTACAACACATATATGTGTTAGCATAGAGATTACTACATGGTTTGTGTGACATGAGTGTGATGAGTGGATCCATGTCTAAAAATTGGAAGACTAGTTTCATTGGTTACTTAACAAAAAAAAAAAAAAAGAATCAATACAAAAAAAAACCCTAGGGATGGGGGCAATGAGTTTGTTAAATGTGTCTGGGACATAGTTTGGCAAAATTCTGATTACAAGTATAGTATGTAAAAGGTGATAATGAGCAAAATTGGGCTTTATGCCAAGTAGGAATTTTTCACTCTTCAGTAATCGCTGAGTAATATATGAATATGGGAATGTCACTTCCTTATAGATTTTTTAAAGTCCAGTTTATAATTTTCTCCTTTTTATCAACTTTGTTTTATCTTAACTTGTCTTATGGGGGTATACCATGGTAAAATGTTTACTAATGATAGGGAAATGGATGGAGACATTTTAATATGTGCAAACACTGGTAGAAATGTAAAAGGTAATGGTAAAGGTTCCCCTCGCACATATATGCTAGTCGTTCCCGACTCTAGGGGGCGGTGCATCATCTCCGTTTCAAAGCCAAAGAGGCAGTGCTGTCCGAAGACTTCTCTGTGGTCATGTGGCCAGCATGATTAAACATCAAAGGTGCACAGAACACTGTTACCTTCCCACCAAAGGTGGTTCCTATTTTTCTACTTACATTTTTACATGCTTTTGAACTGCTAGGTTTGCAGAAGCTGGGACATGTAACAGGAGCTCACTCTATTACATGGCGCTTGGAATTCAAACCACAAAACTGCCAACCTTTCTGATCAACAAGCTCAGCATCTTAGTTATTGAGCCACTGCGTCCCACTGATAGAAATGTAGTAGATAGTAAATGGTTCTTTTTTTTTTTCAATGAATGAATCCTGAAAGCTGCAAAAATAACAGATCTGTTCCAATATTGGAACAGGTCTTGCAAATGAATTAGGTGTGTCAGAAGCAACACATACAAATACATTTGGAAGTACTTGTGAAATGAATGTGATACAACCAGAAGAGATAGAATCAAGAATGTTTAGATTTTGAAAGAATGGGAACCCAATGTAAAACTGAATGACCAGTATGAAAGAAAGGTATTTTTGTCATATAAACATAATATTTAAGCATCAAATTATGGAAGAAATAAAAGAGGCAAAAATGAATGAGCTATTTTGCTTGCTTGCCTGTTGATTCTTAAAAACTGGGGAAGACCGAGCAAGTCATAATTGGAGAAATGTGAAATTTAGAGCAAAAAAAAAAGGATGATTTGCTGGAAAAGAATATTACAGAGAGTCATAGCAAGTAGAATTGCTATAAACTATTTTTAGGTAAATTTGCTTTTCTCATGGCATACTTTTAATTTCTTTAACCTATTCTTTTTTATTCTTTTTCTGAACTCTTCATCATGTTGTTCATCATGAAATAGAATAACATGATGAATGATGGGTATGTCTGCATATCCTTTTTGGTATGTAACAAAACTTACAAATTATGTATCAAAAGGAAACTTCCATGGAGACTTCTGTATCAGAGCTAGGGCAAATTAGATCTGACATATCTGCTGTGAATTATACCATACCCAAATTGTTCTGCTTTGTTAGGGGTTTGGCCAGGTTGGAGCACATTCATACTTCAAAGTAAAAGCTGAAACCAAAACTCTGCATAGTAGTTATATGGAGTGAAAAACTACATCACTAGTAGAAGAAAGGATGAAAATGTATCGCTCTCCCAACAATCTACTGCAATGTATCATGTACCTGTTCATTGTAAAACACCACAAAAATTGATGGAGCTATATCAATTAACAAATAAATTTAGGGACTTGGTGAGATAGTAGGAATGCTGCCAAGTATCTCAGGTTCATGTATGCTTGGAATCCATACACTTGGTTGGCTGATAGCTTTGGAAATTGTTTCCTCATTTTGGCTCCAGAATGGATAACAGGTGGTGACTGAGAGAATATATGCTAATCAGACAGGTGATCAGAAGTTTTGCTACATTTTCTTAAATTGAGTGAGCCTCTCTGAGGTATCATATGAAGAAGATACTTAAGCAAATGGACTGTTAATAACCAGGTAGAGGTGGTGAACCATATCTTAGACCAGCTGGAACAATGACAGAATAGAGTTGCAATGAAATAGAGAAAATCTTGTTCCTGTTTTCAGTCTTCAAGCATTCAATCAAAAGGCAACATGGCTTATCTTTTGATTTACATTCTGTAGTGTGCTGGCCTTGTTATCTTCCAACCACTTCATGTTTAGTGGTCACTGAAGTGAAGCAGATAATTCAGAAAGTCAAGTCAGTAATATTTCAGTAATATGCTCCACAATAAAAATAATCAGAAAAGACTCGATTGAACTCAACAGTTGGTAATTACATTCACAGTTTTCTTGGTAGCACAAGGGAAATGGTTGTCACTGCCCACTTTTTAGCCTGTTCCTTGAACTTCCCAGTCTAATCTACCCCTCCAGGATTCTCCAGGGAACCCTTGTGAAATCCTTACCTTGCTTAGCTTTCCAGGCAGATAAAGTAGACTTGGAGTGGCTACTTTCTCAAGGCTAACAAATCTTCAAGACTTCCAGATTAGGCATGGTGAGCTGAAGATATCTCCATAAAAGTGAATAGACAGGTTCTTTGGAACCTCTCTGGATAAATAGAGGACAGGAGATTATTCACATGTGCTGCACACAGGTTCTCTTCATGAGGAGATAACGGGACAGCAGTCTTCCATGAGGTTGATCACCAAGAGATGAAAGGATCAGCCATCTTGCTTGAAACTGCAGCAGAACCTTTTCAAGGACACTAAGTATGCAAGCCATGCTTTTTAAGCACATTTGGAAATTACCTATAAATTAATTACCTTAAAGTTATTAGAAACATTGGAATGACAAGTTTGAAAGTTGTTGGGTGAGTTTAGCTTCAATTCTGAATAAGAATTAAGAATTTAAAGAATTTGAAATAAACAGCGAAATATGAAGATTTTGATGTAAGTAAGTTACAAATGGGCTGAAGAGCCAGTTAAATTTAGAAATTTAGAATGACTTTTACCGTAGGATTCTGGAATTAATTATTAAAAAAAATACTCCTTATGGGAAACAGAGTTCTTTTGGCTATCTTGGTTTATAACAAAGATAAATGACTTAATGGCTTTAGAAACTGAACATTATAGGAAACTAAAAATTGTAAGTAGAAGGAAAAAATACAACTCGTCATTTGGTTTGGTTAATTGGGAAATATTAGAAATATTAAAAGAGATATTTGGAAAATATTTGACAATACAAAATCAACAGTGTCATTAATGGTGTCTGATTCTGTGGATAGATAATGTCCAAAAGATGTCAGTGAAAGAATGACAGTTATAGAATAAATCTTGTCTCACAAGACAGGGTAAGTACCAAAAATACTTTCTTTTACTTTCCATAAACAGTCAAGAGAATAATTTGGAAACATATTATTTTATTGGATGGAAGAAAGCAGCTGAAGTTTTAAACATTAAAGTGAAATACAAATGGCAAACCAAGGAAATAGCTGGATTTTTTTAATTGAATCTACAAAGGAGGTTTGTTAAATCTTCGAAGAAGTCTATGTGATGCAATAAAGAAGAAATGAAATCAAATCCTATTTGAATTCACTGAAGATTAAAAGTTAAAAGAAAAGAAAAGCAATATAAATTTGGTGCTTTTTTCTTTCTTTAAATTTAATTTGTATTAAGTTTAAATCTGTAAAATTACTTGTACATGTCATATATGCCAATGGATGGAAGATGATGAAAACTCTGAAAAACACATTGTAGATGGGCCCCTTCCAAAGATTTCGTTCTGCCTGTATGTATTGATTGCATTATTTAGAGTGGTAATCAGAGGGTGTGGACTGGCTGAAGCATAACCTTGGTCCGATAATGTCTAGAGAGGTTAACACTTAAAATAAGATTTTTTTAAAATGAGTGATGAATATTATGACAGTCAAAAATAAATATAGCATATATGGATATGACAGTTTTGGTTCTGTACACTTCTTCCTTTTTTCTATTTACAACTTTAGTTCTTCCTATATCTTTATTTATAAAATACACACTTATATTTGTACTCTTCTTATGTTGGATATGACATTTGAGTTAACCCATGTCTCTTTGTACAGTTGCAAGAAAAAGTATGTGAACCCCTTGGGATTACATGGGGTTTTGCATGAATTGGTCATCAAATGTGCTCTGAACTTCATCTAAGTCACAACAATAGACAAACACAGTCTGCTGAAAATAATACTACACAAACATTAGATGTTGCCATGGTTTAATTGCACATAACATGTAAACATTCACAGTGCAGGGAGGAAAAAGTATGTGAGCCCCTGGCCTAATGATGTCTCCAAGAGCTAATTGGAGCCAGGAGTGAGCCAACTTTGACTCCAATCAGTGTGATGATATTGGATGTGTTGCTGATAGCTGTTCTGCCCTTTACAAACACAAACCTGTTGTGGGTTTACTGGTTTCAAGAAGCACTGTCTGATGTGAACCATGCCTCGCAGAAAAGAGCTCTCCGAAGACCTACGATCAAGAATTGTTGACTTGCATGAAGCTGGAAAGGGTTACAAAAGTATCTCCAAAAGCCTTGATGTTCATGTGTCCACGGTAAGACAGACTGTCTACAAATGGAGAAAGTTTAGCACTCTTGCTACTCTCCCTAGGTGTGGTCGTCCTGTGCAAGAGCACAGTGCAGAATGCTTCATGAGGTAAAGAAGAATCCTAGAGTGTCAGCTAAAGACCTATAGAAATCTCTGGCACATGCTAACATTTTTGTTGACACATCTACAATAAGAAAAACATTAAACAAGAATGGAGTACATGGGAGGACACCACGGAGGAAGCCATTGCTGTCCAAAAAAAAAAAAATTGCAGCACGTTTGAAGTTTGCAAAAGAGCACCTGGATGTTCCACAGCACTACTGGCAAAGTATACTGTGGACAGATGGAACCAAAATTGAGTTGTTTGGGAAAAACACACAATACTATGTGTGGAGAAAAAAAGGCACAGCACACCAACATCAAAACCTCATCCCCACTGTAAAACATGGTGGAGGGAGCATCATGGTTTGGGGCTGCTTTGCATGTTATGTGCAATTAAACCATGGCAACATCTAATGTTTGTGTAGTATTATTTTCAGCAGACTGTGTTTTTCTATTGTTCCTCTACATGTTATTTTCCCTAATAGTAAAATTCATAATGTACCTCATTCTCATATTAATATAATAACTGGACAATTTCTCCCTCATCCATTATGTTATCTAAGGAATTTCAATACCCTCTATTTTTTTTCTATTATTAGACATTTTTACTGTTGCTACATCTATTTTTTTTATTATGAAATTCTTCACAAATCCCATGTGCAAATCTTTACAATGATGATATTGATGGTGTTTATTATGTTACTTGTTAGTTCCTCCGGAGCTTAGTTCAAATTCATTAACTCTGATATTTCTATGTTCTTTTGATCTCCTCAGACATGGGAGATGAAGAAAATTGAAAGTAGCAGACATTTAATAAGAGTTGAGTGCCATTATAGGTAAGTACGGGTGCAGTTTCTGTGCATTACTGCAATGTTAACAAATAATACCATTATGAATATTAATCTGCATTTCTGATACACATATATCAATATGTGTCAGCTTGTACAAGCCTGTTTGATAAGCCTCATGGTAGCATTATATTATCTTTAAGATATGGTAACATTTATCAGTCAATAAGGCAGATCTAAAATGCCTCTAGCCATTACCAGTGTGCATTATGTTTTTTAACAAGTCATAATTTCTAAGGCCATTTTCTGATTGCTTGCTGTGCGTTTTTCCCTTGTCTCCTCCTTATGCTAAGAATTCAGTAATACAAATAAGGCACACTCAGCAAAACAACGGTCTTTATGTTAAAAAAAATTGGTAGTTTTGATCAATGATAGCTAAAATGTTGGGTTTCTTGCTGTTGACCATCCCCTCTGATTTACTTGCTTCCTTATAGCAATTTCTTTGGACAACTGCGATTTTATTTAACCAGAATGCCCTGGAAACCCCCCTCCCCCATTCTCAGGCAATCGGGGATGCAAATGAATTTGCCAATGAGAATCACTGTTTCCTATGAATATGTAAAATTCCCCATGAATATGTAAATTTTATTTTATTAGCACCCCTTTCTTATTTTGGAAGTCCAACAACAACAAAGCTTCATTTTGGCCTTCAGGCCAAAAGATACTTCTTAGAAACACATAGCCTAAAAGCATAGTTACGAATAACAATAAGCAAAAAATGCAATATAATATTGTAATGCAAGTAACATTGGCTAGAGAGTGCACTAAAGATTAGTGCTAGTCTTTAATCATGAGTGGGATGAATTGAGCAAATAGAAAAAAATATCAAAATTGTGTAACCTGGAGAATATGTCAGAATTCTGGTCAAATGGAAGAACTGTAAGCTTATGAGCCAACGGCGCCATGCAGCCATGTCTAATATACACTACTGTAGAGGGATATTTTGATAAGAGCCCCTCCCCAGGAATGCAGCCAATAGTGCATCCAACTGGACTATCTGAAAGCTCAGATAGTCAACCTCCCACAAATTTCTATAATTTTTCTTTAAAAGAATATTTAATTAAGATTCTTTTTCATTAAATGCCATAAAAATACATTGTGGTGGGAGAAAGTAATTGAATTCCAATAAGATCCAAAACCTGAAAGCATTCACCCTTTTGGCTCTAATGCATTACTAGTATTTATATCTCAGAAAGAAAGAAAGAAAGAAAGAAAGAAAGAAAGAAAGAAAGAAAGAAAGAAAGAAAGAAAGAAAGAAAGAAAGAAAGAAAGAAAGAAAGAAAGAGAGCAGGGAGGGAGAGGGAGAGAGAGAGAGAGAAAGAAGGGAGGGAAGGAGGAAGGAAGGAAGGAAGGAGGCAAGCAAGCAAGCTATGGATGATATCAAAGTGACTCTGGTGTGACTCCAATGTGTTGGCTTTTTGTATTTTACAACAACCCACCAGGACTCAAAGTCACATTTTCATGTGGAAGCATCGTCAGATGTTCTAGAATTGTGCTTCCAGAGCATTGCAGAGCACTTTATAAAGTAAGAAAAGCTTGAAATACCACATAATTTCTGAGACGCATATCTGGTCTGCTAATATGCCAGGAAGAATGAGCAATTATGATTTTCCATCTAAAGCAACATATGCTGTTTGCTGTCCTGTTCTGAACAGCTGTAGGTTAGATGCTGTTAAGACTAGGCCCCCGCTCTCCTCAATATTTCAAAATTGAAATTAAACTAAAATAACAGCACCTGCTGAACAAAACACGATTTCCAAATGTGTACTTGCACACAATTACTATGAAGAGGCTGGCCACCATTGTTACCAGTCTATTCTTTTTGAATGGAAATGGCAGTGAAGTTTTTCGATGCAGCTGCAGATCCTCAATTGTATAACTAGAGCTGGCCCCAAGCCAACCCTCAAGAACTCAAGTGGCACCAGAAGATACTATATTGATTTGCAATTGAACATAATAGGCCATCAGCTTAATTATTACTGAAGAGACAAGGTTCTGGATATTTCATATTTATATTTCAGAGGCCTGGGAAGGATGAATGTAAATCTTTTCAATGCAGGCATTTGCCTTGCTCAGGAAGGTGGGGTACTCTTACTATATTCAGAGGCTGTGAAAGACCAAGAGGACTGGCTATTCGACTTGAGCCCAGCCTTACACAGGGACTCGGCTGCAAAAATAGTTCAAAGCTGCAGAATTAACTGCTTCGCACAGCCAGATATCTCGTGACCCCTTTTAGTACTTAAAAGCAAATACAGGTAATTAGTTTGAATTGATTCCACAGCCAGGAATGTGTACTTTTTAAAAAAAATATGATTTAAATGAAATGAAGGGAATAGCTGACACCTATCTCAACTCCTCCGAGTATCTGCCAGATCATTTGGAGCCCTGGGTGCCCAGATGTTTACTTCTGTCACCAGAGCAGCAAGCAGCCATGCAAAAGTGAAGGGGGGAGGGGTGACTTTTTTGGAGGAAACATTTGGCTTCACTGAAGGTCAACTTCTCTAGATGTTCTGGTTTGATGAGGAACTACTTCTTCATGGGGCTATCGCTGGTAATTTTCAAACGTGTAACATAGTTTCCCACTTTTAAACTCTAGTGGTACAGAAGTTTCCAACTATTGTATATATCTAGAGCTATCTATTGTTGAAGCATCCTCAGGATATTGGAAGTACCGGTACTTACATTATAAATGACAAGGGATAGATTGCACATCCTGCTTATATGTAAAACAGGACAATGATTATTTCTCCGTGAAAAGATGAAATACTATTTGGAAGATGTTGTTCTTTGCTAAGAAAACCAGGCTAACGCTACTGGTCCCATTTCCTAATATAATGCTTTCTGGAACTCAAGTATCCCCTTTTGCCCTAGAGGTATGAAAAGAATGTGAGGAAAGAAGGAGATTCTTTGTGGTGTTATTATTTTAAGGAACATGAAACCTAGTCTCTCCACATGGCTTCCAAATAGGTTGACTCTTCCAGAACAGGAGAATATCCTGACAAAAAAAATATTTCAGACAGTTTACTAGTACAAATGAAGTTTCTTTCAGAAATGTTTTTAAGCAAACTTCCTACTCAAAGATGCCTTTATCTCTGCAGATGTCTGCAGAGTCAGGGGCATGGATTTTTACCTTCCAATGTATTTTTTCCTTTGCAGGTTCAGTTTGCAGATTTAGAGGGTTTGTGGGGGGTGTTGTTGATGTATCCTTAATCTGACTTTGGTTGGCTACCAGAAGAAAAAGAAAGATCTACTCTGATGGAATGAGAATATTTAACTAAAAAAAAAGACAATGTATCTGCTCTCAATAGTGAGACCCACCCCCACCCCCAGAAAACCAACCCTCCATCTCTGCCTGGCTGCCTGCATTGACATAAGATACTTAACAACACAGAAAGGGTGGGGTAAGCATTCAGGCTTCACATTCACATCTTTTCTCAGCAAATCAAGTCTTTTTACACGTGAAGTGCTAAAAGAACAAAAAATCTGCAGCAAACAGAGCAAACTAACAAGTTCAAACATGACTTTGTAACAAAATGTTTCACGGACTGCATCCACAATGCATAAAGAGGCCGGATTGAGTGCCCACACCCAACACTCACAAAGCCAGCCAATCTTTGAATGTTTAAATGCACTTTTAGTCTCCCCGTGCAAAAGGGCAAAAAGAGTGCACTGAGTGTGTCAGAGTGCACACAGTGTGACTATTTTGAGATAACCCAGGGGCAAAATACAATAAAAAGAGGTTTGTCTTTCCAAGAGTGGTTTATCTACAAGGAATATATACATACATGTACTAGGCAAAGTCAGGCAATCAATCATCAACTATAGAATGGAAGCACACATGGAGAAAGAGATATAGGGGGCCCTCACAGGGCCTCTCTTATATTACAGCCTCTTAAAGTGATAACTTAAATTACCCTGCTGACTCATTTTCATTGCATCATCATTCAATATTATAGCATTGCAGCAACTAGTCAGCTATTAAATCATCTTATCCTGACAGAGTGCAACAAACATTTTCTCAAGGCAATAAAACAGTGAGTCTTCGCTTTTCTTTTCTTTTTAAAATACCCTCAAAAGAGAAGCTCCAAAAGAGCCATTATTTAAGCAGACCCAAAGCAAACCATCAACACTGAGAACTTTGGGGGGAAATAAGATTATGGGATAGCTTACTGAGCTGTGTTGTGCATGTGTGCTCGATGCATGCTCCTTTTTTCTTGCTAATTATGACTCTTTGAAAGTCTTTAATGACTCACATAATTTTTAAAAGTTTGAGATCTTAAATGTCAATAATGGCAAGAGCTCAACCGAGCACATACTTATATGAACTCCACAAGTCAACCAAATCAATATTCTACTAGAACATTTCACATTTGCATTCAACATCACTCTATGCCACCCATTGTGTGAACTGAGCCATAGTGTATGAACAGATATACACAAACATATCCCCAGCAACTTTGATATTATCTGGCCAACATTCTGTCTATTGATGTTGTTTTTAAATATATTCACCAACACCAGTCTTAGGCATGTAGTTAGGTATTATTTTCTTAGACATTAGAGGCCAGATTATCCTGGCAAAAATCTAATTTGGATATATTAAATATTTATCTGCACTACTATATCTCAGAAGTACGATTCTTATATTCACTGATGCTTGCTCACAGTTCTTTATTTTAGGAGATCCCAACAGGATGTCAACCTATTTATTCTACACTATTTATTCTCTCTCTCATTCTCTCATTTTCATAACCGCACCTGGAATTCAAGAGTTTTCCTACATGGGTCTTTCCCCTAATTACAGAGTTAATTATATATGCTGATTAGTTATCAGCATAATTAAAATTCTAATTAATTGAAAGGATAGATTTCTTGGTTTTTTTCTAATGCAGCAGATATATAGAATTCTAGTTAGCACTTCTGAGATTCATGGATTCATATCTCTGAATTTATGAAATGCATTCTGGCTGAAGAGATAATTTGGTTAGATTTGAAATATTGGATGACATATTGCAGGCTTCCTGCTTCCTACTTTTATTGTACATATTTTTTAACAAAAAACACACTAAATGTTTTGAGCTTGGTATTCTAAATCTGTGGTTTGTGCTATGAATGGCAACTTTAGAAAGGAAAGTAACTCTATGAATTATGACATTATGTGTAATTTTTCAATCATTTGTTCATATATCCATTTTACCTCTTTTCTGCTTTGAAGTATTGAAATCCTTGTCATAATTCTCTCTTCCTCTTCCAAGCAGGAAAGCCAAGAGTAATTTACAAAGAAACATGTTAAATAAAACAATATCAAAAAATCAGCAAAGCTTATGTAATAAATACAAAATAAAAATAAATTAACTTTGAGAGACAGAAATAAAAAAAATATCACACAGTTTTAGAGGCAGTTTTGTCTTGGGGTCATTAACATCCCATTTTAACACATTTTACCATCTAAATAGCTTTCTAATCTGAGTTAGAAGTTTTTTATGCTGTTACATAATTTAAAAAAAAAAGTCTAGGAAAGGGTCCAAACCAAAGGAATGTAAAAACTGAAAGTTAACTAAATTAATTCCAAATTCTAATTTGGGAATGTGAACAAAGGTTAGTATGCATAAAAATGCTAAGGGAATGAAATGGGTCCTAATCTTCAATAGTTATGTCTGTAGAATGATTTTCATTGAGCAAATTTTGAAATATATGGGAAATTGAACCCAGTTGATTGGTTCTTTATCGATATTTTCCTATGAAAGAGGAACAAGATCAGATTATTAATCCATCTGTTAGTTAAGAATAGGAATTCTTCATGCTAAATTAAGGATTAGTTTTCCAATATGAACAGAAGTATCCTTGCTAAGATAGTAAAAATCAATTAAATGGCTTGAAATATGTAAACATGACTTAACTAATTGAAAAAGTGGAGGAGGCCAATAATAATTATCTTCTCTGTTCTTCCAACAATCCTTCCTTTCTCAATCTATCTTTATTGCTCTCAATTGAAGTACTATTTTACAGGACAACATATCCATGTTATGATAGCGCCTCGGAACAAAAATAATCTCGGTAGCTCTATTCACAGCCTGACGTTCGATCCTGACTGGCTCAAGGTTGACCCAGTCTTCCATCTTTCTCAGGTCAATGAAATGAGGACCCAGTTTGTTGTGGAAAATAGGCAAAAAAAAAATTCTTACATTGTAAACTGCCCGAGAGTGCTATAAATGCTATTGCTATTGAGAAGGCAGGTAAAAGGTCTGTATTTGGGCCACTGTTATACAAATATATCTAGAGCACCATTGGTTGAACAGAAGACAATATTACATCCATTGAAATAAAATGCAAATATATTGAATCTTTTTTTAAACATTTTTTTAAAAATTTTGAACAAACACAAACGGACAGAACAAAAAACAAAAAGCATAAAAGCATCTTCCATTACAAATTATAGAAAGTGTGTCAGTTGGTTACAAAATTTCTATGCTCCCTTCCATAGTCATCACTTGCAATTCATATCAAATCACATATTTCTAAATCAAATATATTCATCCTTTTATATGAAATATTCTATATCTAAAGTAAAATTAACATGTTCTAAATAAAAATTGATTATATTTAATAACAAAGCTTTTAAGTCTCCTCTCATAATCTCCATTTGTGGTTTATATAAAATTTTATATTGTCAAACTAACACAGAGACACACACTTATATGCATTATTATCATTATTAATCATTTATTTGACTATAATTATTATCTCTTCATTTTATACATAATACTCTAAATTTAACTAAGTTTAACTTAATTTTTATTACACACTTTCATTACATCAACCTGTATCTTTCAAATAATAGTGTAGTCTTATGTCTTTTGCCATTTGTAGCATTAGTATTCTCATTACTTTCTTGGTAAGTCTTGTACGGACTTCTCTTCGCAAGGTGTTGTTCATTTGGTATCTCATGAAAACTCGTAACCCTCCATATGCTCCTTCCATCAGCTTGTCTTTGGTTATCACTGGTGCTTCTGTCAAGATTTCTCTCCTTACCTCCTTCAATTTTTCTCTCTTTTCTTCTTCTATACTTCGAAATCTGGGGTAGAGTTCCAGTCCATCTATCTCCCCTTTCCATATTCTGCTCTTGCCATTTCCAACCACGCCAGTTTGTTGTCAGTATCCATAATTTTCTTATCTCTTTGCTCACTTTTTTCTTCAATCTTTAGAACTCTGTCCTCTTTCCGCTTCCTTTCTCTTCCAGAGCTGTCCCAGCTTCATCAGCTTCAATGGATGCATTTCTGTTGTTGGAAATGAGAGCTTCTCCTGGATTAATCAGGGACTTTGCAGTGTCCCTGAGATCAGCAGGACGTACTCTTCACTATCACCATCTCTGCAGGACAGTTTAGATCCAAAAGGATCGTCCAGCAGTCCAAGATCGCACGTCATGTGGTTGGGACATCAGCTCTCCTTAAGATGCAAATATATTGAATCTTAATAGTATTTTTCAAAATCTATTGAATGAAAACCAGTGTTAATAATGTATAGACTGAGATGATAGTTTGAGGGAAAAAATCACTTCAAAATTAATAAATGAGTTTGGAGGTCCAAACTGAAAATAAACGGGTTCAGTGTTTTAATATATTTTAGACACTTACCATATTTTTTGGAGTATAAGACACACCTTTTTTCCTAAAAAAAAAAAAAAAAGAGGCTGAAAATCTGGGTGTGTCTTATACATCGAATACAGCATTTTTTACCTCCTGAAACCCCGCCTCTTCATCAAAATTGCCATGCATAGCCTTATGGGGGCTTTCAGAGAGGTGCTGGTGGCTGGGGAGGGCAGAAATGAACAAAAAACAGACCGTTTTTGTCCCCCCAACCCCCAGCAGCACTCTATAAGCCTCCATAAGGTTATGCATGCAATTTTTTGACAAAAAATAGGCCTGTTTTTCCAAAAAAAACAGGCCATTTTTTGCTCATTTTTGCCCCCCCACCCCCCTGCAAGCCTCCCCAAGGCTATTCATGCCTTTTTTTAAAAAAAAATGGGCCCGTTTTCACAAAAAAACTGGGCCATTTTTGGGAGTTTTGCAGAGTGCTACCCCCCCTTTTTTTGGGAAAGCTCTTTAACCTATGGTGATAATTACATTGATTAAGTGCTGTGCCAGCAGAAACAAAGTCTTTTGTGCCCGCAGCACATGGATAAATACACCTGGAAACATCTACCTACTTACCTACTCTCTCCCTACCTACCTACTGTGTTTCTCTCTCTGTCTGTCTGTCTCTCTCTCCCTACCTATCTACTGTATTTCTCTCTCTCTCTCTTTCTATTTCTCTCTCTCTCTCTATCCCTCTACCTACCAACCTATCTACTCTCTCTCTCGCTACCTACCTACTGTATTTCTCTCTCTCTCTACCCCCCCTTTATCTACCTACCTACCTACCTAACTAACTAACTAACTAACTAACTGCTCTCTCTCTCTACCTACCTACCTATCTACTGTATTTCTCTCTCTTTCTCTCCCCCTCTATCCCTCTATCTACCTACTTTTTTTTTAATTTGTCTCTTCAAAACCTTGGTGCGTCTTATACCCCAGTGAGTGTTATACTCCAAAAAATATTTAATGAGTTCTTTTTGCAATGATTTCAATTCCACTATCTTGCTTGCCATAATCACTTAAGAATCAGGAACATTCATTTCCCAACCTCAATCCAACATGTGGAATTCATGATTTAAAACAATTGGGTCCATTTTCTTCAAATCAACTTTGGAAAATTGGAAGCACGGTATGGGATGTCATGAACTGAGCTGCAATGAGGTTAATCCCAACATATATATTATCAAACAAAACTCATGATTCTAAAGGTAAAGGTTCCTCTCACACATACATGTGCTAGTCATTCCTGACTCTAGGGGGCAGTGCTCATCTCCATTTCAAAGCCGAAGAGCCAGCACTGTCCGAAGCTGTCTCCGTGGTCATGTGGCTGGCATGATGGTAGCAACCCACTATTTTATTTTCAAATAATGTGCCTGAAGTTAATGAAGAGTTTTTTGCTCCAAGGTGTATGTCAGTAGTCCATTCATTTGTAAATAAAAATATAACATAAATTAGAGAGTGAATTGATACTGTCAGGGAATTTTCAGTAGCTCACTGGATCCCACTGCTTAAGGCAAAGTCGTGTATCTATAAATCCTTGCTAGTGAGATAGGAATGGCTTCTTTCTTGGTGCTTTCCTTGTGGAAAACCCCCAAAGAGATAAGGGCTAAAGTATCTCTTAGCTGCCATCCAACAATCTTCCAGTTTTCTGATCTGATAGCTCATATTTTGGGACACAAGCTTAAAAGAAGTTGGGCCTTAAGTCTAGAAAGCAGAATGGGACCCAACAAAAGAGCTGATTGACTTCTGGGGATATTTTGTTCCATAATGTATGAAACGGGAAAAGCAGAAATTTAAATCTGACATCATCAAATAATTATTTAGAAGTGCTTAAAACCTGCACAAAAATATGTTAACCATGATCAGATAACATTAAACTGAAAACTATAGCAATACTGGGGAATTAAGAAATGTGTGACCAGGAATCTTCAATTGAGCATTTTTGGCATAATGAGCTCCCTAAGAAAAGGACAAATTGATAATATTTTATTTCATTTTACTTTGCATAGGAAGAAATGGCAACCACCTGCTCAAGTAATTCTAAAATTAAAAAAACAGCAGAATAGAAACCGAGTAATTGTTTCCAAGTATATGAGAATCCAGCTGAACATTTTTTCCTAACAAAGAGAAGTACAGGTTCAACAAGGAAAAAATGTGCTTATTTATAAAAGCAGATGAGAAGAATCCACGAATTAGGGGAATTATGATCATAGGTTATGGAATCTCCATTCTAGAACTATTTTAAATGTTTGCAAAAAAAATAGAATTATACTTTGATTTTTTTTCAAGTCTACAATAACTGTAATGAACTATAAGAAGATGCAGCAAAAAGCAATGCAGAATGTCTACTATGTAGAATAGAAGCTATTCATGCATATGCAAATGAAACTTAGGCCTCTGAATTACTAGTAGGATTTAAAATGTTAAGACTGCAACCTTGCAATTCCTACAAAGATACCCTAGAAGCTATATTCTAATACATATTAGAACACCACCTCTATGGATGGGAAGAGGTCTATTCCTTGAGGAAATCTAACAGCAGATCACCTGTTCTTTGGCCTTATTTATCTTCTGATATTGCAGATCCAGTACCAGAAGAGGTAAAAAGTATGGGGATAAATTGAGCTATCTAGTTTGGATTTACAAGTTCCAAAGTTTTCCCACTCCCGAGAGGTTAAGGGAGTAAATCAGTCCTGTAGTTGATATATAAGGTGACCAGATTTTCAGATTGGTAAAGAGGGACACCTTTGACCAGGGGGGGAGGGGGGCTTGATTAAAAATTTTATACGGAGCAACAAAAATTTTCATACAACGCAAAAATAGTATTGTAATATTTTTTTATTTCAACATAACTGCAATTTACAAATATAAATTGTAACTGTTGCCAAACATTCAAATTTTGATCACGTGACCATGAGGATGCTGCAACGGTCACTAAGTGTGAAAATGGTCACTAAGTGTGAAAAATGGCCATCAGTCACTTTTTTCAATGCCATTGTAACTTTGGTCACTATACCACCTTTCTTGCCACAGTTCTTAAGGGAATAACTGCAGCTGGTATTTTGTATTTTGGATAGAATCTTTTTTTAAATAGTCTAAGACAATTTTAAAAAAGAATCCACACAGAATAAATAGAGGTAAAACATTTCAAACTATTCTACACAGAATAAATTGAAGTAAAACTATTTTTAAAAATTCTATGCACAATATATTTCAAAGTATTATGCATAGAATTTTAAAAAATGGTTTCACTTCAATTTATTTTGGATAGAATCTTTTTTTAAATAGTCTAAGACAATTTAAAAAAAGAATCCACACAGAATAAAACTATTTTAAAAAATCCTATGGACAATAAATAAAATATTATTTTAAAATACATTAAAAAAATAAAAGAAAAAAACCAGCTCACTTACCAGCAGGCAGGCACTCCAAGTCAATCCAGAATGATGTAGATTTTAATACAAAGAACTGAGCAAATTAAAATGGTGAAATAGTCCCAGGGAAATATTTTTCAAAGAAAAATGAGGAGCCACCATTTTTTCCCACACGAGCCGACCTCCAACCTCCCTGCCCCTCCCATCTGGGAAATCCAGGAAGGAACAGTCGCTACTACTCTAGGCAAAGTATTTTCTGGAGCTCTATGGTACTGGGTCATTTTTTCTTATAAAAGGAGGTAAAAGGCCGAGGGGGGGTCCGTTTTTTTGCTTTAATGTTTTAATATCTTCAATGAAAGTACTGAGACAGAGAGAGGGGTAGTTAGACAGAGTGTCTTTTGTCTTTCTTAAGCAAATCCACTGGGCTTTCAACATGAAGCCAGAAAATCGGGACTTTTTTAAAACACCCCATAGGATAAATTGTTAGAAATCGTGACTGTCCCGACAAAATCAGAATGTCTGGTCACCTTATTGATATAACTATTTTCTCTTCAATTGTGGCAATGAATTATAAACCAAGTGCAATGCAAAGGGATAATCGATGCAAGCACTAAACAATTGAAATAAGAATAAATCATGAGACCTGTTGTGAAGATCTGCCTTGCTTTCTCCAGGTAATCTGGATTCAAGCTTCCTAGGTTTCTTAGTCATTCTACTCTACTTGCATTTTAACATGGAATAGATAGATCCAATCTTATGCCTGCCAGCTGTCTAGCAAATTTCTGCTTCTGAAGGAAGAGAAAATGATAGAATGAAAGGAATGAAAACTAAAGCATAATATAGCTACATAAAGAGATCTAGACTGTTAGTTTTAAACTGATTAGAGTTGGGAATTTTGCATGATATTTTAAAAAGCTTTGTGCAGAAGCAAACATGTATATTGTAAACGTTAAATTGCCACAGCACCTATAATTGTTTCATTCCCTCTTCATTCCTTCTTCTCTGCTGGCATTAAAAATTGTGGTATGCCATGGGTTTTCTTCACTTTCTTATTACAAAATTCTTGCAGTGAGACTAAATATGCCCATTCTTTTTTTTTTTTTTTTTTACTCACAGGCACCTTCCCTAGCCTCCTTGCACAAACCTGGATTTTGCTCCTGCAGTAATCCATGTTGGCCCATCTTGGCTGTAGAAAATGGAGTGTCAAACCCCGCGCCCAGGGTTTGCCATGTCTGAGTGTGGTACTTTAAAAGATGCTGGAAGGCAGACTCTTCCAGTGCTGACTAATTTTGATTTGGAACTCATTGTGTGCCAGAGTCTGGCTTATTAAATCCAGGAAGCCTCAACACGTGTGGCTTACTATTGGTTTAGTTCCAGAACTTGAACCCTTGAGATGAGATTTTGTTGGCCCAAATACCCTCTTCTGCCATGCTGTGACAATAAATGCATTGTACCCTCTTCTGCCATGCTGTAACAATAAATGCATTGCCAAAAGAAACAAGGTGCAATAAGGCAGTTCAGGCAGTAGATGTCTATTGAGATTCTCAGTCATCCAGGTCATGGTTGTCCCCAAGGTGCTTTTTTCAAGGGACAACTGCACTTTCTGGTTTTTCTTTAAAGACTTTTTGCTTCTCATCCAAGAAGCTTCTTCAGCTTCAGTAGAAGCTCTTTCCTTTTTCATTGCTGTCTTTCCCATTCTCCCTAATGCTGAGCAAAATGGAGGACTGGCACTCTTTTAGAAGAACATTTGATGCTGTATACCATTTGAGGCTAAAACTGTATAGGAGAACCTAGGTTCCTTGCATGAAAAGGTTTTCTGTTTTTGCAAGCTGTTCTTTGGAACCTGCAGAAATCCATGCATAATGCTAGATGTGGACCGTAAAGTAACTGATAGTTAGCAGCATTTAGTCCAAGAAAAGTGGGGTGAGCTGATCTGCTGGCTCTCTGAAATCCTGGAAAGCGAATTTTGCATAGGTCTGTATTTCTAGTCCAGTATTACCGTACATGAAAGGCATGCAAAATAGGAAATATAAAGGAATGCTTAAGAACATGTCATTTTCTCTTACACACACACAAACACACAGACACACATATAACAAACCTATACGTAGCTTCCTGAGTCGATAGAAATCTCCTCTGAAGAACATTAATGTGTCCTTTAACATTGTGGTTGTGTGTATGTGTGTGTTTGTGCACTCATGAAAGATACCAGGATGCCATTGGCGCTGATGCCTTTGAATCTGTGCTGACTCCTGGTGTGATGTGAATAGGTGGGTATCTGAGCGATTGTAATCCAGGTTTTTCTTTCTAAGAGCTTGAATATTGACTGCTGCTATAAAAGGAACAGCGCCAATGGCATCCTGGTATCTTTCATATATATGCAAGTAATCAGCTATGCCAGTATAGGAAGTTAGCACCCACCCCTCTCCTAGAAAAATGAAATATCCTGGGAAATATTGAAAAGGCAGAATATAATATTTCCCTGGATCAGAAATGGAGAAACATGTTTTTAGGCAGTATATTCTACATAACAAAGATCTCCCTTCAGCTCCAGAGTGATGGGATTAAGGCATGGTATTATTAGCCCTTTACATCTCACCACAGGGCACCTGGGAGGAAGCAACGCTCATCCAAACTTGGACTCAAAACAGAGCCTAGAGAGTTGTCCCTGCATGGCCCCATGAGAGTCTGACAACCAATCAGAATACATTTTTTACACAGGAACAGGAAACAGAGAGGTGGGGCTGAAGAGCGAGTATAAAAAACCCGTTGAATTCTCAGCAAGCACCTTCTCTCTTTTTTCTTCTTCACATAAGATCTGGAAGCATGTGTTCCCCCTTTTCTGTTTAAGAGCTCAAGCCATGTGATCCCGTCCACCATTAAACCATCTTTCCAAGCAGGCTCTGTGTTTCCAGTATCTTTTTCCCACTTGGGACTGAACCCAGAAGGGCATTTCTCCCAACACCAGCCTCCCCAATCCCATACTTCCCCTGAATGCTGGGACTACAACTTTCAGAATTTCCAACCATCATGGCTAGTTTTAAAAGTACAGGTAATCCTTGATTCAGGACCATAATTGAACTGACAATTTTCTTTGCTAAGCAATACGGTTGTTTAAGGGAGTTTTGTCACATTTTGTGACCTTTTTTGCCACAGTTGTTAAGTGAATCACTGCCATTGTTAAGTGAATTATGTGGTCATTAAGCGAATCTGGCTTTCCCTGTTTATTTTGCTTGTCAAAAGGAAGCCATTTGGGAAGGTTACAAATGGTGATCACACAATCCTGGGACAGTGCATAAATACATGTCAGTTGTCCTGCGCCAAATTTTAATCATGCGACCATGGGGTTGCTACATGGTTGTAAATGTGAAAAGTGGTTATAAGTCACTTTTTTCAGTGCTGTTGTAACTTTGAATAATCACTAAGCGAATGGTTGTAAGTCAAAGATGAATATCATCACACTTGGAGAGCAACGTAATAAGAAAAGACAGGCAAGGCGCTAAAAAATTTGGTCATAGTAACAACAATCAGGAACAAGGAACACTGAAAAGCAAACTCTCTTATTTCCAGGAAAATATCCCAGTGAATGTGGGCTATTTTGATTACCAGGAAATCATGTGCTGTGCTATACCTTAAGCTTTGATTTGCCTGATAGCGATGTAATATTGCTAATTGTCTAAAACTGCAACAGCTGCGTCGTCATTTTAATAACCAGAAAAGATCTAGATGATTGTAATTTTGAAATGTAATTTTGACACTATTTAGCATTGCCAATATTTAATGTCCTTTTATTGCCTTAAAAGACATGCCCCTGGAAATTTTTGAGAGAGTGAGAAATGTTCTTGACCTTTATCTTTATTAAATATAAACTGCTAAATAGCACTTCAGGGTGACTGTATGAGGCCAAGCTTTTAATCATAAAGTGAAATACTTTGGTTCAGAAGAAATCTACATTGAACTGATTTTCAGTTATCACACAGCATTTGCCCTAGTTCAGACATGATTTAACATTGCTGACAGACTGGATTCATTGTTCATTATGAGACATAGTTGTTTCAATCCAGTAAAGTTTAGCTTACTTTTTCCATTAGAAACAATGAATAAATGTTCTATGTATTGCATGGAAACAAAAAGAGAAGCTTTCCACTGGCCAAAATCCAGACATAGCAAAATGGTAAGGAATTATATTTGTAAGTTGTTTTGCCCAATTGGAATCAGATATTATATTAAAAAGTAGTCATTTTTTGCAATGGAACAGCCTCAAAAGAAACTTTCCCAGTCTACAGATTAAGATACTATCCTAATCTTGAATAAATATAATTTGTATCCAGGTAATCAGATCATGAAATTGTTACAGCTTTGTTCTTATATTGTGCCATAATAGCTGTGTTAAAGCAAGCATAACTATTTTTGCAACTATTTTACAATGCAACTTTCTGTGACTGGCTTCCAACTAGTAACAAGCAGATTCTGAACATTTTTGTTAATTTATATGGGGTGAACACATAAATAAAAAGGAATTTTTATGAGGAATTTAATTTTTGTGAGAATTAAGAATTTCCTTCCTTTCTTCCTTCTTTCCTTCCTTCCTTCCTTCCTTCCTCCCTCCCTCCCTGAATTATGTTCCAATATTGCTGATAAATTTATACGATTACAACCAAGAATACCAAATCAAAACAGAAAACTCAGATTAATCGAACAGATTAATAGTGTTAATCTAGAGACATAATTCATTCATAGCCAATGGAGGAGCAAACTGAGCTCCATTTATTTCACTCTCCCTTTTTGAAACACACTTCAACCCTTTATTGTCTGTTAGCCTAGTCTCCAGATTGGAGCACCTTCCAATCAAAATTTTAAACCAAAGCTTCCCACAGGCTTCCCTCTTGAGGCCTACAGGCATTTTTGAAAATGTGGTTTATTTTAGAGGCTGATCTGCATTGCTCTGTTTTAGCACACCAATTTTCATTTGGGACAAGACGGTTCCACCACAAAACCGCGGTAGACTAAAGCGCGTGTGACTAAAGTGCAGTGACAAAACCGCACCTCAAAACCACGCGACAACAGCGCGCCGACAACAGCGCGCCGACAGAAGCGTGCTGTAACATAACCCTAAAATTAACGCTAAACCTAACGCTAAACCTAACGCTAAACCTACCCTAAACCTACCCTAAACCTAACCCTAACCCTAAACCTAACCCTAAACCTTACCTTAAGTTAAATCGCGCTTCTGTCGGCGCGCTGTTGTGGGCGCGCTGTTGTGGGCGTGCTTTTGACATCGCGGTTTTAGCGCCGCGGTGTTGTCGGCGTGCTTTTGACGTTCACGGTTATGTCGTGCCACGGGACAAGACAACCTGGAGGACATGAAAATAAAGGTTTCCTTGGTAGTCTTGAGGTACTTGGGTACCATGATGAGATTCCGAGAACAAATGAAGTAAACAAAGATACTAAAAAGCTGTATGGGAGAATTTTGCTAAAACAAAAACAAAAGCCAATTTCAGTACTGATTTTATATGAAACTTTCATAAATTTTGTATACATTTTTCTGTGTGGGCTTTTTAGAAATGCACTGTTAATCTGGATAAATATGAATCAGGAAGATGAACATGTTCCAATTCACACACTAATCCAGTAAATCTGATGTAAATTACATTGCTTAAATATGTGAGGGAACAAAATAATCCAGCATCTCTAGCATGGATGTAGTATGATCTAATTTGCTTGCGCTATTTAAAAATATATCATAGTCTCATCAGTGTTCTCATTATTATTCATATAGAAGTATTACTCAAGCTGATACAAATATTTCCAGTGCAAACACTAATAAATTGAACATAGGGAGACTTTAGTCTTCTATCCAATTATCCTTTGAACATGTTGGAAAAATTGGAGATTTATTTTTAATTTATTACATGAATAGAGTGGTTACTGATCCCAAGCCCTAAATTAACCCCCTGCTTATAGGTGAGGTAGATTTGATAGAGTGGCATTTTATCCACTTTCATTGGAGTGGATTATTTGTTTTTATTGAATGGTTAAGTAGAGGGAAGTTTTCATACTGGGAAAAGGCAAATATCTCTTTCTACATTTTATCATCCTCAACTGTGAAACCATTCGTATTTTCTCCTTCCTCCAACACAAGTTTACCAGGGGATACAATCTGCTGACATATTCTGCCAACATCACAGTCAATTGACATGGGGATTAGTTTGACCTTTATCAATTGTTTTTGGCTGGTGCAGCCTTTGGGTGTGTCTTCCTTGCCCAAGTGTCTTTTGATGGCAAGAGAATCTGGTTCTTTTAAGCTCAGCTCTTCCCCTGAACTCAGCAGGTATCTGAGCTGATTCCCAGGTAGGAGACCTGGATTAGGCTGAGCAGCAACTGACTGCTGGTAGTGGTGAGCTAGGCGATGAAGCTAGAGAGAAAGAGCCAGCTCTCCTTCTGCTGCTTATGGTGCAGCTTTCTTCATCCCCTTTAGCTATTCTTCAGAATGCTTCTCCACTTGAATTGCTTGCTCCTTCTTGGAGCTATCATTAAACTCATATCCAAAGTAAATCCAGCTATGAGCCCTTTGAGTGCACATGTACAAAACTAGAGCAAGTTTTGACAAATAACTAAATTCATGTCAAAACTCACTTCTTGCAATATCACAGCTTCATGTTACATTAGAGGGAGGGAGTGATTAGTGATTGTTTTCCCATTGATTGGTACTGCTTTGTGGAAGGAAGGGAACAAAGCTGGGTACATATCACAATTACATACTCCATACAACACAAAGAGTTTGGCTAGGGTTGTGGTTATAATATGGGAGGCTACACAAATATTTTAAATAAAAATAAATAAATTTGCAGGGTTTGCAAAAAACAACAACAACCTATGCTGTCATGAATATTAGGATAGAATTGCTTGATCAAAAATCAAGGCAAAAAGCAAAGGTGTTTCCTCATTGATATTCAACTGATATTTCAGTAAATAACATGAGAAAGAAATAACATATCATTGCCTTTTAATTTCCTCTTTCTCTAATACTCTTTTATATGTCTTGTGGTTAGCTCCAACCAAGGCCAGGCAGGAACATTCTAATAATTTGGATAGATATATATTCTCAGATGTCAAAAATCATCTGAAAGTGTCAAGAGGAGCAGGGGAAATGGTGTGAGACAATAAGAAGTGAAAAAGAATTCTAGGATATAGCCTGCAATCACAGGCCTTTTTGTAGATGGGTGTGATTCAGATGAAGAGTTGAATAAAGGATTAATTGCACCAGTGAAAATATACTATCTCATTGAAAGGAAATGTGCACATGAAGATTCAAAGAGCGACAATATCACCGACTTGGATAAGATATTTTAAACACAAATGACAGGCATTTATCAGCCTTCAGGAAAAGGCTAGTTAAAAGCTATATATGGGTGAAACTGCAGAATGACTTTGAAATTATGATTTACTAGCTTTTAACTGCTTATTTAACATCCTCCATGATAGTAATATCAGACAGTAGCAATAGCAATAGCACTTAGACTTATATACCGCTTCATAAAATAAGACCAGGTCTTATACTTTTGGGGCTCCAAAATAAGCACTAGGGCTTATTTTCAGGAGATGTCTTCCATGGAAAGCCCACATCTTCTGCTTGCTCGTGGCCACACAAGTGGGGCAGGAGGCTACATGGCCCATGTTTCCAGTGTCCTTTCCCCCACTTGGAACTGAACCCAGATGGACATTTCTTCCAACACTATATTTTGCCAAAGTGATGTCCAGGCATGATCTTAGAATGCACCAAGAGACCTCCAAATCCGAATAATGTATCTCTGCCACAAACTTCTTCTTTTTTTCATCTACATTGCCAGACTTTAGCTACTTTTATTTCTCCCCTCTCCCCTCCCCTCCCCCCCATACCAAAGGAGTTGTACTTTGTGAACCATGTGGGAGTATCTATGTCCCGCAACTGAAGAATGCACACAAATATATAAACAGCGTAATGTGCAACATCCTGACTTTTCTACAAACAATTTCATGCCTTGTTTTCCAGCACTATAACTACAATGGATAGCTTCATGAGGCGGGAAGTGAATCTCTGGTGTTAAGTGTTTATTATATAGTCTCTCTTGCTCTGTTTCTTTGACTGTCACAATATTTCTTTGATGTTCCTGCAGTTTTACATTTCAAAGGCTAAGATAACAATGTGCTTAAAGACAAATGGGGTGGGGTGTGGAATAAAAAACAGAATGTACATCTGTAGTATACTAAATGGAAACGCATTCTGCCACTGGTTATTGTTGTTTTTTGCATATTAGTTCATTTGTCTTTGTTTTGTTTTATTACGCTAGATTTTTTTTAAAGAAAAAAGAACAAGGAGAGCATGTTAATCCTAATCGTTGCAATGGAATGAAAATATCTGTTCAATTGCATTTTTGTGCTTTTCAGATCACTGAGATTGTGACAGGGTGAAGGAGCTCTTTCGCATTATTACAGACACCGAGATGAAAGGAATTCAGCAGGCACAAATGAACTTCTGCTTTCCGTATAATGCTAAAGGAGCATTTTGTTTTCTTTCAGTGCAAAATAAGTCTGCAAGCAAAGTAAGGAAAACAATGACATATAAGAGGATGCCACATAATTGACTAGCATTTTGCTTTTCTTTTTTTGCACATTGTGGGCTTGTAATGTACTCAGTGTATTCATGCAAATTTCCAGACTGACATCTGAACAGTTTAAAGAAACTTCCTGGAATAACTGAAATAACTGAAAAAGTAAAAAATATGAGATGGCCCTAGGTTCAAGAATTAGGCAAATAGGACAGCATTTTTCTAAATTCTGATGTAGCTGCAGTGTCAACTACTTTCAAACTTTATCCTGGGTTATTAGCTAATTCAGATATACAGTCCTGACATGGAAGTCATATCTGCTACTAGGTTTATCTATTGCTTGAATCTGGATTGGTTTTACATAACCTGCTGCTGTGTCCTGCTCTTTGGCCCATTGTAGTTGTAGCATTTCAGTATGCATTTACACATGAGATTTTTGTTTAGAATAAAACATTCATTATGTTTTTATTTAGAAGAATATATGGGTGTGTATCAGGGGTGGGTTTCTCGCCCCATTCCAACCGGTTCGGTTGGAACGGGGCCGGCGGCGCCTCGTGCACGCGCGTGGCGCACGCATGCGTACTAGCATCTGTGCGATGCTCCAGATGCTCCTGGAGGATCGCGCAGGTGCTGTATGTGTTCTGCGCATGCGTGGAAGCGCTGAACTCGTCAAAACCGGGTAAGGAGCGCAGGTGGGCGGGTGGGCCAGTCGCCGTTCCCGGAAGTTACTTACTTCCGGGTTCGCCGACCAACCGGTTCGCAGGGACCACCGCGAACTGGTTGAAACCCACCCCTGGTGTGTATCCATATCTTATATATACATATACACACACACACACATAAACAAAGAGATACTATGAGTACACATGTGTCTGTGTGTATGTTGTTTGTGTGTATTGTACTGAATTAAATTGAAAACTTTATTTGCCCAAGGAATTTGTCTCCAGTACAAAAACTCTCAGAGTATATATATATACATATACATCAGTGGTGGGTTCCGGATCCTGTTGCAACCGGTACGGTGCAATGGGGCCTTGTGTCAACCACATGAATGTGTGCAGCATGCACGTACATGCGTTCAGCGTGTGCATGCATTCTTACCTCCTGCGATGCTCCGCGATGCCTCCATGACACTCCAGCTGCTCAGCGGAGCATCGCGCATGCTCCGTTCGCTCCGTCTTTATGCACAGAACTTCCAAAGAGTTCAAATACTGGTAAGGAACACGGGCGGGTGAGTGGGCCCTCCGGAGCACCATACCAGAACAGTACCCGGTGCTCCCAACAGGCATCAGTATGCCCATACCGGGGCATACCGGTCGTAGCCCACCACTGATATACGTATACATATACATATACATATACATATACATATACATATACATATACATATACATATACATATACATATACATATACATATACATATACATATACATATACATATACATATACATATACATATACATATACATCATACATCATACATCATACATCATACATCATACATCATACATCATACATCATACATCATACATCATACATCTGTTACTATATATAAGTCATTCCAGAGAGATACATGCTGATCATGATCTATCTGCTGTCCTAATCAAGCATTCTGTAGAGTCCATCAGCTGAAGGACCAAGAATGTGGGATATAATCTACTGCTCCGGAAAACAGGATCTTGAACTGAAACGTGTATGCAGACAAACGGATTGATAGAAAGGAGAGTTGTGGAAAATGAATAAATAAATAAATAAAATTTTAAAATCCCTATCTCGTTATTGATGTGAGAGCCAAATGTTGTTTCACCTACTCTATCCATAATAGAAGGCTGGAATAAAATATGCAGCAATATTGAAGATTAGAATTATTCTCTATAAATACATTCTTATAAAGGATAGCATTTGAGCAACAAAACATCTTTATCTGAATAATATTCAGTTAAGTATATTGTATACTATGCACATACTAATTGACTGGCTTATGAATTTCCCTGTCCCCGAGGGGTGGGGAAGTGACACCATTGACTGTACTATTTCTTGATTTTTAAAAATCATTTTACATTTCTTTTAAGCACAATAAATTTCAACAATAAAAGAAAAAGCCCAGCCTCCCTACATTTAATGTACAGTGCAATAATAGATTACTAGCAAAGGGAATAAGGGGGGGAGGGTCAAGGTTTTGTTCTGCCCAGTAATAAAAAATAAATCAATGGAAATTACACAAAACGTTTGAAATTTTGTACAGAACATTCTTGGGTCAACATTCCTCTTGTTCCAAATATAAAATAATTATTTTGTTCTTTACATAACGTATCCGAGGAATAACTACTCTGCATTAAGTATTAAAATGTTTCTTTGTGACAAGCTTCTATTCTCATTCTTTTCTTCTTCTTCTCATTCTTCTCTTCTTCTCATGCATTAATTTTTCCCAATTATTAATACAACAGGATATTTCTGGGTGCTCCACATAATTGTGCTAATCCTTCTAGCAAGAATTAAAATAGGGAGTAGGACTTTTACTGTGTGTTCTTCTGAGACCATCTATCCATCATCTGCTACTTTCAATTATCTAGTAGCAAAGGAGTTGAAACAACAGCAGTTAACAACAGTGCCACTGTTTCTCCCCTACCAAAGTAACCCCAAAATACTTATTCCTATTAAAAGGAAAGAACAAAAAACCCTCCAAAGCAGGCCCTTTGTACACTACACCAAATGGACAGGGAAAAGAGACATTACTCTGGTCAACAGAACCTGTTATGTTAAATCAACTTATCTCTTTAAGTGGCTGCTAGGCTCAGGAGCTGACAAGAGAGGAGAATGTTTCCTCCAAAGAGAATCACACAAAAAAGGTGTCCATAGCTTCATCAGGACAAAAAAAAATAAAAATAAGAAAGTTTGCCTGTCCTTTGCCACCCTCCCATACTTTGCTTCTCAAGCTCAGCAAACGTAAAATGTGTGGTCTTCAACTCTCAGAATTTCCCAGCTAGGGCACATCTCAGAGTTGCTAAGGTTGAGACTCATTGATTTACACTACTATATAGCTGAATTGGAACTAATTTGGATTGACCTAAAGGACTCATGTGAAAATGCTCTAAGAGTTAGTATCCCTTTAGTGAAGAATGGATATTTCTGGTCACAAGAGGAAATGAAATCTAGTCCAACCTCTTTCAGAAAAACGACAACAGGGAGGTCATTCCTGCATTTCTTATCTCCTCCCAAATTATGTGTCTGCAGCTGCATGCACATGTGGATGCGTATATCCGCATAGATGAGTGCCCGGATGCAAAGAAACCAGTTCTCTTTTTTGGGTTGTCTCTGACAATTTAAAAGTTCTCCATTACTTGATGGTTGGTAGATATATTTTGAGAGGGGGATTTATGACGGTTGACTCCAGGTGGGTATTTATTTTGAATAAATATTTTTGCTTTGTGTTTTGCTGAAAGATTTATCATATGTCTTCGTAAACTTTGTGAATTTTATCTAAATTACTGTTCTGATCCAGCCTTAGCAGAAGCAAGAAACCTTGCTTCTTTCATGCCTGTCATGAAAACCCCCTCTTTATTTATTTCTTGTGAATTAATTGCATTCACCCACCGAAACGTCAAGGCAAGAGTCATGCAAAGAGCAGCAACAGACCTTATCAGTTTCTTGTGAAAATTGCAAAGCCATGAGCTTCCAGCCAAAAGGCTGCAAATTAAATTCTGGCAAACAGTCTTTGATTCACGAAACACAATGAGCAAAATATTCAGAAATACGAACTGTTGTCTCCTACGACAACCACTCCCCATTTCCTTCTATTTATTCCCCAGCCAGGGAGGAGCCATTCAGCATCCACGTGTGCTTTGCTTCCTGAATAGACTTCTTGTCCTCCGTTGCTCACCTCTTCTAACTGCTCTGTGCATATGTGCATCTGGAACAGGCCCCAGCTACTCTTCCTCCTCACTCATATCAGCCTCCAAAGGCAGCTGTCTCTCCGATGGCTGGGAAATGTTGGACGGTCCTGGGTCTATCTCTGTGTTTGACACAGAGCATCCATCAGAGCCTTCCCCAGACTCCAGAACTGGCTCAAGTTCCTCCCCAACTTCCTCATTGTCTGAGTCTGCCATCAGCTCCGCTGGCAGCTGGTGCACCACAACAATTACCTGGACTAAAAATAGAGTTTTCCCTAGAAGATTTTGCTGGCCCATGGGAGTTGGTCCATTGGAGTTGTTTCTTTATAATGGTTTTAATTGGTTTTGCTTTGGCTGTGAGCTACCCAGAGTAATAGTTCATTTGCCATATTAGTTTCATGGATGTACCTATAATATCACATTCATATTTCTGTTTCAGTCATTGAAGTGTTGCTTAATGTATGGCTGTATGGCAGAAGCCAGGTCATGTTCCAGGGGAAGCTATTCCAAAAAAATCATTTGATTAAATAATGTTCAGGGTGCATCATACTTCAGCAAACACAAAGACTCTAGATACAAAGAATTCTCTTATAGAAAATCAGTTCTGTCGCATAAGGGAGATCCAGAACTAGACTGTCATTTAAATGACATTGACTTTAAATTGTACACCTACCTGTTGTTCCTGTATTGTTTTATTCTATATTGCTTTCTTGACCAGTAACATACTTGGTTAGGATTCTGGCAACATTCTGGTCACCCTTGGGAAGATGAAAAGAAAACAAATAAAACAAAATAAACAAAATAAACAAACCAATAAGTAATTGCTGGATTCTGGTTTTCCTGAAAAATTGGTCTGGAATAGTAAACATTAGATGGAAAGGCAGCTTCGAAATCTACATATACTACCCAGCGTCCCATTACATGAAATAAAAAACAATGGGATATATTTCCTTCCTTCCTTTCCTTCCTTCCTTCCTTCCTTCCTTCCTTCCTTCTTCTTCTTTCCTTCCTCTTTCTATGTAAATATTATAAATTAATGCTCAATTGAATTAGATTGCTGGAAATTATGAGCACTGAATAACACTCCTGTCTGTTTTGGTTTTAGTGACTGAAGGGAGGATTGCCGATGTCCAATAATGTTCATAAGATTCCTTTGTTCTTTTTAATGACCAAGTTTTTGTAACAAAATTTGAAATCCAGTATTCTAAAATGCCTTTGTGTCCTGCAATAGGATTTCAAATCTGCAGCCATTTTTTTTAAAACAGCCATTTATTTTAAAAACAGCCACTATCTATATACTACTAAAAATTTCATTTCTGTAATTTCTGACTGTGCACGATGGCACATCATAGCGCAAACTTGGTCTAAAAAGGTACCTCAAGTGGGCAAATGTATAGAATCCTGGGATCATTACTCTCAAAGGAAATTTGGGGGAATTGTGGCTTACTTCATCGCTACCAAGCTGCTTCTGCTGCTGCTTCTATGCCACCTCATTTTCAATGTTTTGTGACAGTTTCCCAGACACTCCAGCAATCCCTCCCTCCCTCCCTCACCCAGGAATAGCCATTTACCTACTTGCTGGGAAGGGAAAGGAGTAGAAGGGAGAGGGGAGGGGAGAAAAGAAGGAAGGAAGGAGGGAGGGAGCAAGGAAGGAAGGAAGCAAAGTATAGGGAGAAAGGGAGGGAGGAACAGAAGGGAATAAACTCCTATGCATCCTTTTGTGAATCATGCAGCACCATTTGCATACCCGATGCACACTTCCTGATCACATCACCACCTGTACTAGAGATGGGTTCTGACCTATTCGATCCGGTTCAGGTAGTAACTCTGGCAGACACGTGACAATTCTGCTCCTAAGCACGCCTAAGTGAAAACATTGATCCAATAATATAAGGGTTGTCTAGTAAAATAATATATCTCATCACTCCAAACCAGAAGGAAAGGAAGCCAATATTGATGGTGTCAGATATCATCCCACCACCCCACTCCCCAAATTTGAATTAGTGTCATAATTCCCTGATCTTTCACATCTGGGAGATCCAGAAGGAAGCTATAATGATCTCCTTTGGAAATCCTAGTCCCAAAACAATTTGAAGTGGAAATATAGGATTTGTTTCATCCAAGAATGTCATGAAGTCATGCATTATACCAGGATTGTTAAGACAGCTATAGAACTAGCACCAATACCAGAAGGGCAGAAAGGAAGTTGGCTGATCACCGTTTCAGGAGAAAATTAGCTCCTTGAGGGCTAACATAGCCAGGAAATCTGCCTAGGAGGAAGGAAGAACTGTGGCTTGGACAAATGGAAAGCTGCTTCTCATTTTGTTTCTGTCTGCAGAACGGCCTTTTGGAGAGCTTCCCATCTGCCCAATACAGGTGGAGTATCTTCTCAGGTAGACTTTTTCATATTCGTGGTTGTCTTCTCTGGGGACAAAAAAATAATAATACCAACATCAATATGGCCCTTCTAGCCATCAAAATTATTATAGAAAGAAAAAAAATGTTCACAAAACAGTCCATTCTTTATTCATTTAAAACAATCCTTTCATGCATTCCCCAAAGTATTAAAGGCAACTTTCATATTTTCAATCACAATCCAAACGCCACACTTTCCCATAGGATGCTTATGAGAATTTTTTTTTTTTTTTTACATTTGCAGTGTGGTTCTTGGCTTTGTTAAAGCTCCATCAAGGTATTTGTTTATTCTGTCTGACAGATCCCCAGAAATCATTTATTATATTGTTGCTGCTGTTATTCCCAACAGCAAAATATCTAATACACAATGGCAGGCTTACTTGATGCGGTATTGTTCTTGCATTCCTTAAGGAAAACAGAAGAGTAGATATGAGCAAGTTTATGATTTCACACTTCCACTCCTCAATTTCTTGCATGCACAACTTGGAGTAAAGCATATTATTTAAAAAGAGAGAGAGAAAGTGTCTTTCTATTCTCCCTCTTTCTGGCCACCTCCTTGCTCATTTGCTACATGAATGTCTTCTAAATGTTTTCACAGCTGCTTGGGAGGTGTTGAGTCTTCATGTCAACTCATTCACTCAGCTTAACATAATCATTCTCTTTAATGGAACAGTTACCCTGAATATGATGTCTATCATTTTTGCTGTTGGGGGTCCAAAGGCAGGAAGAAGGTGAGGTGACAGAGGCATAATTACCAGGCCCGCCACAATCCCCCCCCCACTTTTCCCCCTTCTGTGGATGATGCAGTGTTATACAATGTCAACAATCAAACACGGAAATGAAGGCAGTGCAAAGACCCAGGTGAGTAATTACTAGAAGGTTGCAGCCCCACAACGACTTCCAAAGTGCCAGGCCTGACAAGGTGCAGATTGTTTTTATCCTCTGGTGTGAACCATGCTGATTTGCTGTTGATAGATCCAGGCGGCAATATTAATTAAAGCACAAGCAGGAGCTAATTCGGTTGTTGACAATTCGGTTGCTGACAATGCATTTTGAGAGGGTGGCGCTGAGTAGACTGCAACATCGAGTGGATCCTGTGTGGTACAGCGAAAGTGTGAGCTAGGACAAACAGTGTGTATGCCTGTCAAATAAAGATCTTTGGGGTTTAGTTTATATTTGCGCAAGGGGTAAACACTTCCTCCCTGCAAAGTCAGAAATCTCAACCAATGCAAGGGATTCACTGAAATTGCAAGATATTACTATATTAAAAGCAATCCCCGAGTAACAGGGATTAAATGGCCAAGTAACATCAACCCTTCACCAGAGGGCAGTACTTGGCAGAGTGCACGATTTACACAAGCATATCAATCTCTTTAGGAGAATCAAAACAAGCAAAGGAGGTTCGAGTATGTTCGGTACTCATGGGAAGGGAGCAAAAACAGAGGAGAATTGAAAACTTGTAGGAGGATAAGTCCAAGGGATTGGCTGTTGGTAACTTGAATGGGAAAGTTATCCACATTGCAACATATTTTCATAATCATGTGGTTGATTTCTACTACAGGTTAGAGGTATTTTTACTGCAATCTATGGAAAGGAAGACTGCTGTGCATTAAGTGGTAATAGTGGTATGCTGAAAGTAGACAAGATACAAGAATTAAAGTTATTTCCAATATTAAAAACTCTCTCTCTCCCCCCTCTCACTCCCCTCACCCTCACTGTTAGATAGGGTAAATGGATGAAGACAGGACTCAGGCTTCAGTGCCAAACAACAGCTTTTTATTAAACAACTATTTACAAATCCAACAGGGGCCTGTCTGACAGCTAGCCCGTTTATAGGGAGCTGTCAGACGGCTCAGCCAATCGGCTTCAAGTATTTTCCCGCCAGAATGGAAGATCTTGGTGTAGCCTATTACTTGGCTGTCAGTATGTGACACTCACACACACACCCCATCTCTCTCACACACACTCACACACACACTCACATACACCATCATCATCACCACCCTCCCCTACAAAAGATGTATTTTTTTGGAGAATGGCTTATAGGAAAAGCATAACTCGCCAGCAGAAATAATTTTAGATGATTGCCATCTCTCCAATCCAAGCATTCTGGAATGATGCTACATTTAGGGCTTTTAAAGGAACAAAAGTAGGACTATTAGGAATCATCTGCTTTCAAACAGACGTAGTTGCTGCCTGTGATTTGAAGCTATTTTTCTGAAGAGCATGTTTCAGAATAACTGTGTTTTAATTAAACTGAAAGCTTAACAAATATCTGATCTTTTATAGACTTCATGAAGCTAAGGGTTACACTGATGGGACATATTGCAATGGAATACCTCCACACAAGGATGCTGCCTCAGTTTGACAGAAGCTCTCATCCCAAGATTTTTGAGAGTTAAGCGGGATGGGCGGTCCAAAAGGAAAGGCTGCAGGAACAATTGTGTGGCCTCATTTTTTATGTGTAGTTAAAAATATCATCTTGATTTGTATGTGTGAGAAAGGGAAGGAGGAAAGCAACCTAAAGCAGATAGAAAAAAAATATTGTACTCCAGCTGCAGGGGTCACAATGAGTAGTAATTGGAGGAGCAGTAGGAAGTCATAAAAGGGAAGTGGGAAAGAGAGAGTAGTAAATAATGAGTTATATACTTTAAGTGTGTGCGTGTTGCCTAGGAATATGTGTGGTTCTTTGGGGGTTTGGAGCCCATCTGTCTCTCCTGAGCTTTGGAGCCCATTGATTTGGATATATGCAAAAAAAAAAAAAACTTGTGATACTCAACATTGCTTGTAACTGGACTCCAGCTGTGCAGATGTTGTAAAATTATCAAGGCATGTCTTAAGCAAAATTATCTGAGAAGAGCTTGAACCAGTTGATCTTGAGGAAGTAGACAGGGTCCTTACTGCTGTGAGCTTGGATGCATACATTTCTAAGTTTGACAAATTTTGGAGAGTGCAGATTCAGAGCTGCTTTTGAAATACATGGACCTATTCCCATAATTTATTTTATACCTTCAATTTTTTTTAAAAAAAAAATGACTGTTTGGCAAATCATGCTTAAAATCTGAATAAAACGTGGAAGAAGCATACAAAATATGCATGTACTTATTATTTGTAATTGAAGCTTTACTTTCCAAGCTCTTACTTTATGCATGCAAAAGCAATATTGCAAAGCAGGCAAACTCACCCTTTAAGAGTTTACACTCAGTTGGAAACAAAATAATAGTGTTAGGAACAAGATATCCTGTGATTTTTTTTTTTTTGTCAACCGGATCTGGGGACAATAGTCCATCTTCAAAGGATTTTTTTTAATGCTTTGGTGGCCATCCAAGCAAATAGCTACTGAGCTAGACAAGATGCAGCTCCCCTTGAATAAAATGAAAATCTCCCTGTTTAATTGAATGCTCAACACACTGAAATGAGTGCTGGAAGCAAGCCTGTGCTTGCTCTAGTTTGAAGCCATGTGAAGAAGAGACTATCGACTGGCGACACACAAATACATCCAACAACAAAAGCAAGAAATGACGGCTGAGGGTTTCCAGTAATAGGTATGAGAGCCTGTCAGAAGCCATGCAAATGAAATCTATGCAGGAGTGCAAAGAGAGAGAAATAATTTTACACCAGCAACCTGTAATAATGTTGCTGATTATTAGTATTACACCTGCATAGCCTTGAACTAGGGAGCCTGAAATTCTGGGACAAGACTAATATAAAGTCAGAACGGTTGTAAATATCTTGTCTACCTATGGCTGGAAAAGAAATGCTTTTATCAGACCAACACTTGTCCTTGATGAGCTAGAAATTCACAGACCAACTTGTGAGGTGCATATTGCCTTTACCTGACTCCCATTGAAAGTTCAGTCATTGAAAGCTGTCTGAATTGACTCTCTTTGGAGAGGATATCAACTTTCAACCTAATTTCAGACAAGTTCCTTTGTGCTGGGAATAGATCAGACTCTCTGGTGAATGCTGTCAGCTCATTTGAAGGATGAGCTTCCCAAATAAAAGATGTTGGCATTTCTGCAATAACAATGCTGGATTTGTCCTGCATCTTGGAAAAGTATGAAATCTAAAAACATGAAAATCTTCTAAAAGTATAATTGTACAGGTAGTCCTCGACTTACAAGAGTTCTTTTAGTGACCATTCAAAATTACAACGGCACTGAAAAATGCGACATGACCATTCACACTTACGACTGTTGTGGCATCCTTGTGGTCATGTGACTCAAATTTAGCTGCTTGGCATCTGACTCATATTTATAACTGTTGTCGTGTCCCAAGGTCATGTGATCACTTTTTGCCATCTTCTGACAAGCAAAGTTAATGGAGAAGCTAGATTTATTTAACAACCATGTTACTAATGTAACAACTGCAGTTATTCTCTTAACCATGGTGGAAAGAAAGGTCATAAAATGGGGGAGAAATCCCTTAACAAATGTCTCAATTAACAACAGAAAATTGGGGCTCAGTTGTGGTCGTAAGTCAAAGATTACATGTATAGCCAAGTGTTTTAAGAACAGACTACATATTATGCCAGTTGTATAAAGTGCAAATTATCCTCTTGGGAACTTTTAGAGGAAAGTAAGTATATATGAACTCAATCTGGATGGGGATTACTATTATGGGCAGAGATTTAAAACTGTCCCAATAATCCCTTTATTTAAATTTATGAATTAAATTCATGAAATACAAATGATTTTAAAAAGTTAAAAAAATATGTAAAGTATAAGAAAGTGTTGATGGGAACCTTAAATCTTAATTTCCTACTCTCAGTATTCCCAATCCTACTAAAGAGATCCATTGATGGTTTCGTAAAAGAAACCCCAAAGGGGTTGCAGTTGAGTTGCATGTTACATAGTTAACCTAATATAGTTTAAACCAGAGGTGGGTTCCTACCAGTTCAGACTGGTTTGGCCGAGTAGGTAGTAACTTGGCTTGCCATGCCCCCAAACTGGTTCTTTCAGTGGCGCCATTGGTGCCACCATCTTGTTTTTTTGTTTCTGCGCATGCGCAGAAGCATTTTTAAATACTGTGCACATGCGCATAACATGCATCAAGCATGCGCACACAGCTCATACCTGAGCAAGCCAGCAGTAGCAGCAGCCGGAACCCACCCCTGGTTTAAACATATATGTATTGTGGATAGAAATGAGAAAAACATGTGACAGATATTCAGTTTGAAGAGTCAATCTGTAATGAAGAGCAATAGAGTGATGCCTAGGTTCTCTGCATTTGAATGTGGTTTTTTTTCCCATTTTAGAAAGGGTGCCTCTTTTCCTGGATGCTTTGGGGATTTTATTTCTATTTTAGTAAAGATTTTGCTGTATGTTGCACAGATTTTCAATGGGTCAGTTTACAATTTTAATAAAATAAATCCCTCACTGGCCCAGCAAGATAATGATATTTTTAATCCTGCCTTTTTATGTAATAATTCAAAGTGGCAAACATGTATTCTTGCCTCATCTAATTGTCACTGAAACTCTCTAGGTTGCCCCAATACAACATTAAAATATAATAAGATTTCCATCCATTTCAATAGAATTCACTATACAGTAAAATTTGTTTACACAGAAGATCAGAACTGGGGACTGGATTGCTCTCTCCACAGTCTCCCAAGTATTATTCCTATTTTTCCCCTTTTTAAAAAACATTGTTATAACTAAGTAGTAAATAATACTTTATAAAAGTAAGGTAAATTAGATCTGTTCCCTTAAAATTATTACTGCAACAAAATTCTCTAATATCCCAAAGTGCTGGCTGAATAGCCTTGACAACTCCAGCAGAACCTCAGGATGGTGATTTCATTTCCAGAAGTTTCCAAAACCACAAAGGTGGAGCTCACATCTTCAGATTAAAGTGCTGTACACAGCAATTACTATTCTTTTGGAAATGGAATAACTGTGTCTCTAGTAGCTAATAGAATCTGACCTGTGATCAACTCAGTCTGTAGCTCATTGTAGTAGACTATTTGGGTTTTAATTTTGTTCTGCATTAATCTTAAATACATTTTCTTGGCAATAAATATATACAAAGCTACCTTTTACACATTTCATTACTACTTGCTAGACACATATTTCCAAAACCTCACTAGCTACAAAAGATATCGTCCCTCTCTTTTAAATATTATTAAAATATTATTAACATTGAATCTATCCTTGAAAGCATATCCTGTCCTTGTTCTAATCCACTCTAGAAAGATAGTCTTGCTTTCTTGTAATGCAGTACATAAATAAAATGGAGTAAACATGCTAATATCAAAAAGAAACCAAACTGCACTTATTTTAAATCAAATGTCTGCTATAACTTGGAACAGTAAGGAGGCTGCAGTAGGACTAAAGTTATAGCCAAGAAAGTCTAAATGAAAACATACATTAACAAGAAGCATTGAGGGAGATATCAAGAGGAGCATATATAGGCAGATGTATTAATAGGAAGTCTAGCCAGTTAAAAAAAGACAGTTGAGTCATATGAACTGCCAATTATTATTCTGGTTTCATATTACAGATGTTTTTTTTTATATAATGTTACATGCACAGACACAAATACCCAGATACACTCTGCCCAGTGGTGGGTTGCTGCAGGTACGACCCGGTATGGCCATACCGGTAGTGGCCAGGAACAGCTGAGAGCATACTGGTATGTTGGCCCGCCCACGCTCTATAGCTGTTTTTATGGGAAACGGCAGTGCGTACACACGCACTGCATGCAGCACCTGCACAAGCCCCAACAAGCAGCTGGTTGTTGCAGGGGAAGTGGATTGCGCGTCTGTGTGCAGTGCATGTCCTGCGCATGCTCAGCACAAATCCAGTGCGTGCACAGTGCACGCCCAGTGCATGCACAGTGCATGTCCAGCAAGTGCACAAACAAACCACAAGCAGCGTACTGGTAATGATGATAATAGCAATAGTTAGACTTATATACTGCTTTATAGGGCTTTCAGACCTCTCTAAGCAGTTTACAGAGTCAGCATATCGCCCCCACAGTCTGGATCCTCATTTCACCCACCTCGGAAGGATGGAAGGCTGAGTCAACCTTGAGCCGGTGAGATTTGAACTGCCGAACTGCAGATAACAGTCAGCTGAAGTGGCCTGCAGTACTGCACTGCGCCACCCACCACTGACTCTGCCTGTGTTCAACCAGCTAATAAAAGTTAAACATACATTAAATAAAATATAAACATATTCTGAATAAACCACATATACAGGCATCACTCCCAAGAATACTCACATGTTATTCTGAATGAAACTTTCTAATAATTGTCATATTTTGCATTTCAGAAGCATGAAAGAAAATTAAAATGAGGCTGCATTACAGGGGGGAAAAGACTTTCATCCCTCAGTTATGGCACCATCAGGAGATCCTATGCTACTGAGGTAAGTAACAGAGAGATGACCTAATACTAATATTAAAAGCCGAAATAGGCCACCCAGTTTGTTTAAATTGAGGTCTGCCTAGGAAAGAAGCTATATTTTATTTACTTGAACCTGTTTCCTTTCAGATGAATTTCTAATTGTTCAGTCTACTTCCTGATTTGGAATTTAGCTAAGGAGAAAATTACTTAGAAGACTAATTTTCTTCATTTGCTTTCCCACTAGGTATTTTTCCTCTTACAAAGTTTAAAAACTACATATATTTTGTGCAAAACCTGAAAATCTTGTCCTAATCTATTTTTTTTAAGCAAGGTAACTTTTTTATTGCTTAGAACTAGAATGCGGCTTCAAGATATAACTTAGATTAAGATAGGTTTATAGCCGGCTGAATCTTTCAAACAATTAACATCACCATTATTTGGCAATAAAGATTTAAATTTTTGGTTTGATCTTAATTTCAATGTTTTATCATGTTTTATACTTTGTATTTTACTTGTTTCACTTGCCACCTTCATATAGACCTCCCGTTTATATAAAATTATATGTTTTATAAATGCAAATAAAATGGCAAATAGCAGTAATCTAGGTCCAATATGAAAGAAGTGATAATTTGGTGCCTAATCATTTAATAACCAAAGTGCTTTCTCTGTCTTTTTTTTATTTCCAAAAGGGTGAAAAAAGTATAGTTAGGTCAATTCCTGCCTTTGAAAGTTGGGAAAACAATATGAAATAACGCTCAGTTCTAAAGTAGTTGTCAAACACTCACAATAATTGTAGAAGCGTTACCCTTCTGAGCGAAAATGACAAGTCAGCTTTTGTTATGAGCTGAAACACAATGAATTTATGGTACTTATGTTGGCAGAGTGGAAATGTATCTTCTGAAATAATAATAGTAATTTAATTTAACCCTGGACAACCACAGAGAATATTTTTCATATGCATATGAATATTTACATAGATGGCATTTTCTTTTTGTGCTGTAGGTTCATCATAGTTCGTTTGAAACTGTGAACTAAAGTCTGTTGCAGAGTACTTTTATGTTCTGAGTATATTTTTAAAAAACTACCCCAATAAGATCTATAAATTCTCTTTTTCTCCTCAGCAGTTAAACCTTTCCCAAGGCATCTAATTCCTCAAGCTGGAATTTTGTTTCCTTGGCATCTCATGTCCTTAGATTTTCTCTTGCTCTGAAAAATCCTTTCCGATTCGTACTGCCTTTTAAAATTCTGACATTTCCATTTAGAAAAAAATACTTTCAAATTCATTTCAAAGTTTTTATGATACTCTGCAAATTCAAGCTGAAAACAGAGAGACATGCTGTTTAATATAATATTGCTTAGCTTTTTGGTTTTTCTGGTCTGGTACAGAAAACATTCATTTGGGAAAGGGAACTGCAGTTGCAGCAAAGATACCGTATATTTCCCTCCATTCATAGATTAGAGAAAAATTAGACACCCATCCCCATTCCTGAATCTATGAAGGAAGAAAACAAATTGTGACTATTTTTCTTCTTATGAAATCTCCAAAGACTCTAAATGATGGATTTAAAACATAGGAATACAACCAAAATATGAAAGAACGAAAAATCATAGATTTATGCAATACATTTCTTCACAGAATATTTTAAAATGGAAAACTGGATCAGAACTGATCAAAATATTTGGCACTCTCTCCTTATGTGTACATGTAGACAATTTTAATCTCCTGCCATTGCATGGCTTAATTTTTTAAAAAATAGCTTACATATGTGGTGATTTGTTTTGATCTAACAATAAATCTGGAGTTCAGAATTTCTGAATCATTCTAATGGCACATAAAAATGCTATAGATGTGTCACCGGTTTCCTTTTATAAAGAAATTTACTTTTTAAAAAAGTCATAGGCACTGAATTGTTTAATAGTTGCGGTAGTGGAGGGTAGCCTTGGTTATGCATCTGCTTCTTTGCAGTGCACTTCTCTAAGATTACACAGCAAGAAGTGTGGTTTATCAGCAGCGGGTTTTAATTTATCTGATTAAAATTATCTTAATCGGCACTATGGTACAAAGCTTGCATGCACAGTCAGGTTTCATTGGAATGGTAGAACTATTATTTTAATAAAACTTATTGTGTTTTAATTATATTTATCCCAACTACTTTTGCTTTTTTTTCCTCCCCTTTATTTTTAGGTATATAGTTTGGTACTATAAAGCTACAATAATGCAATGTAGTAAAAAGAAATATTTTACCTGTATCGTATTAGAAATGTTTCGTGTCAAATCTTCTTTTAAAGGAGAGCATAGCAACATAAATCTGAAGCATATTACAACTTCAAGGCCTTATTTTTAATATCCGTATTACAGACATGAAAAAGAACACAATTAGGCTCCAGGAAAGCGACGTGGAATGGATAGCTAGACAACCAACTTACAGTATATACATTCTAAACAATTTTGCCACAGTTAAAAGGTATTTATATTCTGATGCAGATAAAATTGAACATGTCAACACTAATGCATTTTTCTAGGAGAATCACTACTTTCACAATAATTTCCATGGAAAATTTGTGTGCACATGCTGTAATAGACACATTTATAACATCAAAGGGGTTCAATTTTCTTTTCAATCATACCTCTGTATGAATAGCTTTTCCTATTGAATTTAACAATAAGGAACATTACCAGAGTCTAAAGGATGGGATACTTGTGCTTGCTCTTATGAAAGTATGTCAGACAATATATAATATATCCTACAATAGATCTGGGTTAACAGCTCTTTTACATAGGTTTTCTTTCTAATACACTTGTGTCAGCAGAATGCCATTTTTATTTAAATTTGCCTGTGAGATCAGCTACATTTCAATCTCTGGTTAACTCTCAATGTTATTAAAAGAGTATTCAAATGTTATTTAAAAGGAGACCCAGGGCATCTGTATCAAGAAATTAACATAAAATGTTTCTCGGAGGTATAGATTTCAGCTCAAAATTAGCAGCCGTTTGTTCTGCTCTTGAGTCACTTGAGGAAACAAGATTTTATAAATAGTGATTTTAAAATGTTACTACAGTGATTTAAACTGGGCATTTTTGCATATTAAGTGGGGTGCTGAGAAAGGTGTGTTATTTTGTTGCAGTCAGTGGAAATAAAGCTCTCTTTTCCTGGCCGATGGTACATTTAATAAGTAACACTGCATTCTTTAATTACTTGTCAGTTCAAAGCAATCAAGTATAAATCACACACATTTACCAATTGGGAACTATTCTTACTTCTACCACTTTGACGGAGCCTGTAGCAGAAAAATTAAAAAGACAACAATGTCCAGGTTTATTAGACAACCGGGTTTAATATTTTGAGTAACAAATACCTCTGCAAAATAAATCCAGTACAAGCTGAATTTATTCCACATAAATCTTGATCAGTCATAGATGGATGGCAAATAAATTAAATTAAAAAAAAATTCTTATGGATTATGAAATGATTATTGGTGTTCTTTTCTCCAAGGAAAAGAACACCAACAGAAAAGAATCTCCAAGGATTTTATCCAAGGAAAATCCATGTACCACCCTAGATCTGTGATGGCGAACCTATGGCACACATGCCAGAGGTGACATGCAGAGCACTTTCTGTAGGCATGCGCACCGTCAGCAGCTGTTCTTCCGTATTATCTTTGCACAATATTGGAAAGATGAAGAAACACTGCAAGATGAAGAGATAATTAAGAAGATACTAGACTAGTGATGGCACATGCATTGGAGTCTTGGAAACTCAAAGACCATCTGGCTAGCATGCAGGTGTGCGCCAGAAACCAGAAAACCAGGTGGCTGGTGTATGTATGCAGCAGGGGTGGGTTCCTGCCAGTTCTAACCTCTTCTATAGAAGTGGTTCCACAAATCTACAGTGCTGTTTAGAACCGGTTCCGGCTCCCTCCCCCCATCCGTCTGCACATCATCAAGATGAAGAGAGAGAGGAGGAATTCTGGGAGTTGAAGTCCACAAGTCTTAAAGCTGTCAAGTATGAACACCCGGGGGTGGGGGTTCTAAAGGGTTAGGGGTGCAAGGGTCTTGTAACTTGACAGCTTTAAGACTTGTGTGCTTCAAATGCCAGAGTTTCTGAGCCAACATTTTGGTTGCTAAGCAAGAGCATTGTTAAGTGAGTTTCACCACATTTTACAAGTTGCCCATGTCCACCCAGTCACATGACTGCCAAGCCATTCCCACTCGGTCTCATGGCTAGCAAGCTACTCCTACCCAGTCACATGGCTCGCAAGTCACTCCCACAAAGCAGGCCACACCTGCAGAAGAGGTTCTAAAAAAATTTGAAACCCACCACTGGTATGCAGACTGGCCAGCTGGCCTTAGAGTTTCCAGGACTCTGGCGTGTAAGTGCATGCACACACACATTCCGGTTTGGGCACTCGGTACTAAAAAGGTTCACCATCACTGCCTTAGCTTGATATATAGCAACATCCTTTCAGTTATATCAGGGAACAAGTAAGGCCTGCAAGTCATTTTACTTCCTGATCAGGATTTCTTGAAGGACCACTTACGTAACTTTCAACTTTCATATACCAATGAAATGTGCACAATATTCTCTGCATCTTATTTAAAATCCAAATACGTTCCTGGTCTCTGGCTGGCCTATTATTCAAGGGTGCACACACCACACTAAAAAACAGGCAGAGCTTCATTTGTACATTGTGACTGCCATCTTGAATTTTTTGACCATGCCCTATGAACTATATAATGCTATATAATGTTTACATTAAAACTAACATTTAAGACATTTTAAAAAGTGGTATGTCTGTTCTTTCATAGTTGTTGGTTGTTTTTAAAAAAAGGAAGTTGAGGAAAGTCAGGGACAAAAAGGCCCTAGTCATCTCATCTTCAGGCCTATAGTGGCACATGGATTACATTACTTTGATCTTAGGCAATGGTAGGATTCAAATAATTTAACAACCGGTTCTCTGCCCTAATGATTTCTTCCAACAACCAGTTCACCAAGCTGCTCAGAAAGTTACCAACCAGTTCTCCCGAAGTGGTGTGAACTGGCTGAATCTCACCACTGATCTTAGGCATATGCTTTCCATGAAGGCAATGGTTAAGGCAATGATAGTTCCATACAACCCCAGATTCCACTAGGAATCAATAGTTTTAAACCTTTAACATTGATTAAAGTAGAGGTATAAAACTGGTTTCAGATAAACTATGCATGTATGCTATACAAGGTACGAGTAAATCCTGACTTACGACTACAACTGAGACTGGAATTTCCATCACTAAGTGAGCTAGTGGTTAAATGAACAACTAATTTCACAACCTTTTTTTGCTCCAGTCATTAAGTGAATTGCATTAGGTGAATCAGACAAGAGCCGAGGTGGTGCAGTGGTTAGGGTGCAGTACTGCAGGCCACTTTAGCTGACTGTGATCTGCAGTTCAGCGGTTCAAATCTCACCGACTCAAGGTCGACTCAGCCTTCCATCCTTCCGAGGTGGGTGAAATGAGGACCTGGACTGTGGGGGCAAGTTGCTGACTCAATTTGCTAAAAAATTTGTAAACCACTTAGAGAGGGCTGAAAGCCCTATGAAGCGGTATATAAGTCTAATTAATAAATAATAAATAAATAAATAAATAAATCAGGCTTCCCCCATTGTTGTTTGTGATTGTCACAAGCTGTGATCACATGTTCCTGGGACACTGCAACTATCATAAATATATGCCAGCTTCCAAGTATCTGAATTTTGATCATGTGACTGTGACAGTTGTAATGTGAGGACTAAGTCACTTTTTTCCAGTTCCGTTGTAACTTGAAATGGTCAGTAAATGAATGGCTGTAAGTTGAGGATTACCTGTATGGTTCATCTTCTTTCTATCCATATTTTAATATTTTTATTTTTTTCTAGATTTGCCACAGGTATCTAATAGACCAGTGCTTCTCAACTCTCTGGGGAATTTGGGGATCTGAAGTGCACACATTATTTGAAAAACACTGTATTAGATCACAGTACTGTAAGTTTCCATTATTACACATTTCCAATCAATATTTCCCAATATCGTGGTGCATATACATTAAATACACATTAAAAGCTGTATTTGCCTATTTCAGTATCTTTTCAACAAATGTCTATCAATATAATCTAAGGATCAGATTGTAAGAAATATTTCAGAAAAACACAAGCATTTATCAAAGGGGAGCTTGGTGTGAATGACCCTTGATTGTTTACCTTCAATTCAGGAATAATCGCTAATTTGCCTATTATCCTCACACTCAGCTCAAGGACTTCACACTGTCCTCAGAAAACACTAGTGAAATACAGAAGATTATGTTCAACAGTATCGAATGATTTTGTACAGTTTTAACCAGCTCTGTACTAGCCAAAAAGAAGGGTGGGATTTTCTTTTCAGTAAATAATACATTTCTCTCATCTGTAGAACAGCTGACATTAAAAAAAAATACTTATTACATATTATTCTTTCAGTGTTGGAAAATGAAAAATGGAAATACAAAACAAAAGTATTGCGGTGGTATCCTACCCCTTTCCCTACCTTGCCTTATTGTCAGATTGATGGTCTTTGTTAACATTGTCATTCTCTGCAGGGGTAGTTCTGCCATTATCTCTCTTCTGTCAGCTCCCCCCCATCTCATTTTTATTACATTTCTTGCTTTGCCTCCTTGCTACTCATGGTAGACGCTCATAAAAGCAAGAATGAACTCAAAGACAGTCATGAGAGGTCCAATTCTAAAACTTTGAAACCAGGGAGAATTCATTCAAAATGGGGAGGGGAACTAGAAACTACAGTGAACTCTCCGGAAGCTAAAATAAATTGAGTCTATAAAATCTATTCTGTATTCTACTGCCTTTGTGTAGCAAACACAAAGGCCTTCCATTAGCTCCAGTTACTTTCATTTGTTGAATATGTGGAAGAGCTACAAGCTCCCTCTGACGATGGCATTCAGTACTTTGATGGCAGGATGTTAACGTGAAAAGCTACTATACCAGGAGTGGATTGTGTTTGTGGCATTAATTGTCCACATTTATAGAGGAAGCTTCACATTGCATTGGCAGTCCAAGTGCTTAAGAGCATTCTACTAGATGAGAATAGTAATTATCTCCACATAGAGGAGAAACTGAAAGAGTAGCCTTTCACTAGAGGGAATCAAAGGTTCTCCCACCTGGTGCCCTCCAAGTGTGTTGAGACTACAATTTCCAGAGTTCCCAACCAGCAGGATTTTGACCTGCAGTAGAGGGAGTTCAATTTAAGTAAGCCAATGCCTTATTTTACCCATTGCAATAATTGGTAGATCTTATACCACTTTTTTTTTTCAGATGGGACGCAGCTCAGTGGCTCAGATGCTGAGCTTGTCGATCAGAAAGGTCGGCAGTTTGAATCCCTAGCGCATTGTAATGGAGTGAGCTTCCATTACGTGTCCCAGCTTCTGCCAACCTAGCAGTTTGAAAGCATGTAAAAATGCAAGTAGAAAAATAGGGACCACCTTTGGTGGGACGGTAACAGCATTCTTTGCACCTTCAGCGTTTAGTCATGTTGGGCACATGACCACGGAGACATTTTTGGTCAGCGCTGGTTCTTCGGCTTTGAAACAGAGCCCTACAATCAGGAATGATTAGCACATATATACAAGGGGAACCTTTACCTTTACCTTATACCACTTTTTTAAAAAATCAAGGATTCACCAAAAGTTGCCTCACGGATGTTCCTATATATCTTGAGGCGACTTGTAATGAATTATTTCATTCAGCTTCATCTTTTGATGTGACTGCTTCAGAATCTGCTGCCCTCTGTCTCAGTCATGGGCTCATGATAAATAAGCACAAATGGGTATGATATGTTCAAAGCAGCTGTTATTCACAGATAACAGTCTTCTAAACTAGGAACTTCTACAAGCTCTTATTAGTTCTGATGAGCAGCTTATTCTGTGGGACTGCCTTTCATTCCTATATCCCACAAGTTAAAAGCTGTTACCACATGTCAAAAGCTACTGGACTTTCTTGTTTGTTTGTTTTTTAAATGTTTTCCTTCTCATTCAAGAAGCTTCTTCATTTGTAACTGAACTTTCAAGGGGAAAAAAAACCAAGAAAGTTTAGTTGCCTTTTGGAAAAGCAGCTTTGGGACAACCATAACCTTGATGACTGAGAATCTCCACATGCTAAGCCAGAATATTCCCAATGTAATTGTGTATTCCTTGAAAAACTACTTTGTTTCATCTACTGCCAATCATTCTTATTTAGAGTCCATCTACCCCATGGGTGTTAAGCTCACGGCATCATGTTGTTGTCACGTGACGTCTCTCTCTTTTTTTTCCTTTTGCAGAACTGGAATTGGGTGTGGCCTGCACACATCCAGCCCGTAGGCCACCTGTTTGACATCCCTGATTTACCCCAACAGGCAATGGGAAAGAGAAGCAACAATGCATGTGTATAAGTTTCTGACGTTTATCTTGGAATTAATGGTGTTACTTGCAGGCCCTGCATTCAGTTGACACTCTAGCAGTTTTTTAAGCATCAATATTAATAGACAGAATTAAACATAGTTTACTTCATTAGCTTGGCTCAGCAACTTTAAAATGGGTGGGTTTCAACTGCCAGAATTCATGCTGGCTGAGGAATTCTGGGAATTGAAGTCCACACGTATTAAACACTAGCTAAGACTAATATGTAGTCTTACCCGTGTGTGTCCGTATTCAGAAGAGCTAGAATTCAGGCAAGGAATTCAACATTAGATTTTTTTTTTCCTCAGCAGGAAAAAGGAAGAAGCGAAGGACAGCAAATGGAAACCAAAGTGATCCTTAGGGGCTATTTGTCTTTCATCAGATTTCAGATTTTGCCAGGTAGCAGCATGCTCAAGTAAACAAATGCCTTGAAAAAGTAAGTGATGGTAAGGAGGAGAAACCACTAGAAGCAACAAGAAAATTAATAGCTAAAGCCTGTCTCAGGAGCTTCTATCTCAGGCTCTGTAGATCACTCCTTCATCAAACAGGCTACATTTAGATTAAAATAGTCCCCTCTTGTAACACTGTTCCTGGTTTTCTTGATTCACCAGCAATGTGTGAAAGCCACACACACAAAAAAAAACCCCAACCCACGATTCTACCATGCTGAGAACACATCATGGTTGTTGTTTTTTTTAAAAAAAGAAAGTTATCTTCCAAATAGTACTATTTTTAGAAAATTTTGTCTTGCAAGATTTCTGTGATATAGGCGCCAAAGCTGAAGAAAAGAAGAGGAAAATAATACAGATTAGAGTTAAAAGAATATTTGCATTGGAAAGACATGCAAATCACCCAGCCTGCTCCAAATCAGAGGAAGCATTTAGCTAGACACTGTAAGACTAGGTTTGCCTATAATGTGAACAGGCTTGAAGTATGGACATTTTAGTATAAACATGCAATTGAAAGTTGGCTGTTGAATAAGAGAAGAATAGTATATGATGGATGTCATATAACATGAACATAACACATACATGAAAATAAATGGAATGTCCCATTGGCTGGTGAATGTATTTATAGATAAAGGTATAAAGAATGCTTCTGCTGCTAGAGGTATCTTTGTCAGAGATGCCAAATGTGATATATTATTTCCCGAGAACCTAAATGATTTGCAGTGACCGTTAGATAGATTGTATAATGCATCAAGCAATTGAATTTGAAAATTGATTACAAAAGAGTCAAAGGTGTTGAAATAAAAGCCACTGACAGAAACAGACCATGAAAAGCATATGATGAGCATGCCATGTAGCACTTCTAAAGGTGGCAAAAATTTCCTTTGTCTGTGATATTTTATCAGCTGTAATTTATGGCAGGTGAAACCCCTAAAAGTACAAAGCGGTCTTCTTTGGTATCCAATTGGAATAGGTAGACTGAAGGCACATTTTCTGCAAAGACAAATACTGTACAACAGTAAGAATGAGTTCACACATTACACTGACTACATATTTCCAGATCTGCAGTTTTATTCAACATAAGGAAACTGCCTTGTAGAAAGGGATGGAATTCCAAGTTCTGTGGTGGTGCAGATGAATTTACATTTCCCATACTAAAGCACAATATGGAAGGAATATATTTTTCTAGTGCAATTCTTGGCTCAAACTCTAATCATTTATAGAACTAAAATAGCATCATAAGAAAGCAAAGATGGCTTGTGTCTCCTTTGAATGGAGAGCCTGAACAAGAAGTTAAATGCAATCTAAAATAATTTAAAACATGCAAAGCCCATTTTGCTATTCCACCAGAGAGTTGTTTTACAGAAAGCGATCAGGAATTAATAAGAAAAGAAATTGCTGCTGACTGAAAAAAGAGGATTGAGTATTTTTTTTCCTTGTCAGTTTTAAGACCATTTACTTAGTGCTATTGCTAGGAAATTTGAAAACTGCCTGCATCTACATTCTCAAAAGTGAAAGGCCACTTTCTGCTTGCTAATATGTCCACCTGTCCTAAATATCTTGATGGTTGACTATAACTGAGAACAATTAGTCAGTGGAATGACTTGCCTCCAGAACTTGTGGGTACTCCATCACTGGAGATTTTTAAAAGGAAATTTAGACACAGTAGTGTTCAAATTACAGGGGTATAGAGTTGGGTTTGTTCACGGTTTTGGGTTGTTGTTGTTGTTGTTTTTTGCTTGAGCAGAAGACCTCCAAGGTTTCTTCCAACCCTGTTATTCTATTATCTTTAATCAATATTTTAGTAGTTGCAAATCTTAACCCTAAGAGGTTTTTAAGGTGAGAGTGGATAGCCATTTTTCCAGAATGGTATAGAGCAGGATTGTCAAAATCTTGTTGTCACGACACCATTACGTGATGTATAGGGCCTTTTTTCCCATTTGCTAAAATGGGCATGGGTGTGGCCAGTGCGTGATACATCCGGCTTGCGGGATGGGGGTTTGACAGCCCTGGTATACAGTCTCCTGCTTGGGCAGAGGATTAGACTAGACCTCCAACTTTCTTAGTCTGTATTCCATATTTTACCTCTATAGATTATATTTTACCTATCTATAGATTATGTTTGTATGATCACTTTACATTTACATGACGATCCTGTAACTATCCATATTCATAGGCCTTTGCATGTTTTAAATTATTTTAGATTTCATTTAACTTCTAAATGTAATGACAGCATTTCCAAAAAACATTGGAACTCCCTGCCTGGGTAGTTTTTTTCTATTGTAAACAGTCTTTTTAAAATTTAATGTTTGATCTGACATATAAAAAGCTATCTTGTTTTTGCCGTTTTTACCAACCCTCTCCATCCTGGATCTTCACAAATTCAATAATGCAGAAAACAAATGGAAGAGCCTCTTCAATCCAAGAAATGCTCAAAGTCATTCAAACATTTGTAGAGTGTGACTTTAAATGTTAGATACTTAATACATAGAGCTGAAGATGAAATGCAGAGAGCTGCAGTCATGCATACTACAATTGTTAGCATTAAAGGGTTGGCGGGTAACGAAAAGTACAACCCTAACTTTTGAGGAAGCATGGGTGCATAATGTTGGCTCTGGACTGAAATCTAATTTTCAGGACATTTGTTGGTTCATTCAGTTGAAAGCCCAAATTGTCCAAAGGACTTGAGCATGGAGTGGTTTGGAATAGGACTTGCTTGCATGGATCTCATCCTGTGACACTTTTAATCCTAAACTATGCAGTTCCTCCACAAGGCTAATGTAGAAAACATTCTCTCTGAGGAAAAGGAAGAAAAATCTCCTTTTCAAGCCTTATTCCATATTTTCATGCGGTTTCTCTTTTTTTTCTTTTTCCAATGCGGCTTTTCCAAAAGCTTTTACATAAACTGAGTGGCATTGTCATAGATTTCCCCCTTTTTAACGACCTGTCACCTTACAATTTATCCACATTTTTACAATAGATGATCCCAACACACCATTTATGAATGTTCACATTTTAAGTATTTCACACTATCTTTATTGAGAAAAATAAATGTTAATAAAATTTAATAAAACTACAGAACTGAATATTCTGCAGTGAAAGAGTTTGTCAGACATATCTTTGGTGTATTTAAAATATAACATTTTAAAACTCTGTGTACTTAGGAAATTACCTGAGAGGTATACTTTCCTACAGCAGATGATGATCGATATTATATAGTATGTTGAGAGGAAGAAAAAAACCCACAGACATATAAAACAGAATTTGCTACTCTTCTGGTTTGCTTGCAACAAATAAATTAAACAATAGTAATAGTAAATATAGTAATATAAAATAAATAATAATTTAAAAATTAATTAATTAATTAATGTGTTGTAATATAAACAAATAAATTAAACAATAACTATATCTGCCACTGTAAAGAATATTAAATCTACTATAAAAATATCCTAACATTTTGACAGTGATGTCAATTTTCTTAATTTATTTGAAAAGGAATCACTGTTACAATAAATAGGAATAAGCATAGTTTATTAAATTATTGTCTGCTGCTCAACTCTCAACAACTCTGAATACAGAGATCAGCTGCTTGATCCAAATTAATATTAGCCACTGAATTCATTTATTTATGCATAAACAGCAAAATATATAATAATGCAAATTAACTGGCAAATTGCTATGTATCAATCAATGTGACTGATATTCGGCAGCTGGAATAAAACATGAGAGCAAGCATTCCTCATGCACTGACCATATTTTAATATATTAGAATCCTAAGGATGAAATGTCCTCAGAAGTTTTCCAGTTCAACCCCCTGCTCAAGGCAGGAGCCTTATACCACCCCAGTCAAATGATTGCCCAGTCTATTTAGTGATGGAGTAACTACAACTCTAGGATTTTGATTAAAAACTACTCTACTCTATTGAATAATTGCTCTGTTGGAAAATTTCTTCTTATATCTAGGTTGGATCTCTCTTTGCCAAACTTCCCGAAATTTTGCCAAGCTTCCACCCATTATTGCTTGTCCTGCTCTCTAGTGCCCTAGAGAATAAATCAATTTCCTCTTCCTTGTGACAGGCTTTCAAATACTGGAAGCCAACTATCATGTCTCCACTAATCCTTCTCTTCGATAATCTAGACATATCTAGCTCCCTCAACTGTTTGTCATACAATTTGATCTCCAGACCCTTTACATCTTTGTTGCTCTACCCTGCATACTTTCCAGGGTCTCAATATCTTTTTTGTACCATGGTGAATGGAGTATTTAAATGTAGTCTCACTGGCATCGTACTATCCTTGTTGTCCTGATCCTATCCCTCTGTTTTTGTTTTTTTGCTTTATTCTTTCATAATTTCTGCACACCAACCAGATTTTTTTTAATGAGCTGTATAGGCGCTATTCAATACCACTCCTCAAAAATTGTGCCACAGCAGATGACATCATCTCACTAATATTGATTAATCCCAAGAATCTCAGCCAGGTGGGACCATATTCATGTTTGGGCAAAAGTCCACCAGAGAATCCTAAATTGTAGCCTAGACTGAAATTTAAAGGAAAAAAAATTAGGAAAAAGGCAATGGCAAACCACTTTTATAGGTCTGCCAAAAAGAACATATAGTGTACACTGTTTTTAGCATCCTTACTATGGTCTTTCTCACACTGCTTTATAAAAAAACACAAAACAATTTGTACATGCTAGAGTTTCAGCTTTTCACTGCAGTCCTGAATGACTCATGTGATTATGGAACTAGTTTAAATGGGATTTATTGACCACTCTGTCAGTGTATAAGAATTTATGAACTGGAATAGCCATAGCAACAAGTCACCCAATGGGAACTATTTGGTGACTGAGACACAGGATTTGTTGTCTGCGCCATGTGAGCTGGCTTAGAGCCTAGATGTGGCTTAGCTTAACTGTTCTGTGCTGTGAGACTTCATTTGTCTTTGCTTGAGAGTAGTTGCTACTACTTCTTCTCTCTATCACATTGCAAGAGCTGTATGGGTATTGTACACATGCATCATGTTTTATATTATTGTATATAAAAAAGTTTCTTCTACATAACAAATCCTGCTGAATTATTTGCTTGTGTGCTGGCTGGATCACTCCTCTAACACACTCCTTCCTTGATTTTATTCACGATGAGATGTTTTCTCAGATGTTCTAAACTTGAAAAATAACTAAGAGGAGCATATTAAGGATTTCAAGAAGGAATGCTTTGTTCATGCCAATATGTTTTGCAACACTTCATGTGAAAGTATAGCTCTATGCAAGCAAAGTTAAAGTATTGCTTATAAAATGATGGTGTTTACCTGGCACTATCTGGGATTGCAGTGGATAACTCAGTAAAGGTATGAATCTAGAATAATTCAATAGAATGTTAAGCCAGTGATAATAATAGTAGCAAAGGCAGATTTTAGTTTAGGAGTTATTGGAAAAGATGTCATAAATAAAACTGCTGATATCATAATCACTGCCTGTTTTGTAAGCACACATGGAATACTAGGTACAATTTGGGTTACCATATTCCTCTCCTCTCCCAAAAAATATTTCTGGAGAAAACTATGGAAAAGGAACCTGCTACAATGAAATATAAATTCAGAAAAAAGAGGCAGAAGAAAGGTTTTCATGTCTCTCAAATCATGCAACAGAATAGATAAAGAGAGAATCTACTTCATAGAGTGCCCAATTGAATTGTATACCGTAATTGGATTCCACAAGGTGTACTGATTACTATCAATGTGTGCTTTTAATGGAAGGTGATATCATCGTTAGAGATAAGCAGCCTTCAACTTTAGAGATAATTTGCCTGGAAACACTTCTTCCCAATGCCTCTTAGGAAACACAATGGGAAATTCAGTTGAGTTTTCCACGGGTATCTAGCTGGTTAATGTAGGACTAGGAGTATGGAATGGGTGAAATTTGGATCTTATCCATTTCTTATGTTCCAAGAAAAGACCATTGTTCTTTTGAGTCAAACTCTGACCCAACTCCCATGCTCAGCCCTTTTCAAATATAGTACTGCTCCACCATTAAAACAATCTGAATAGTTTGAGAAAATCTGAGTTGTTTCTGGGAATTTCAGGTGCCAGTAGCTGCTGCCTGAGCTTCTCAACACAATGCAGGGCTCATGTTGAACAGAATGAACAACTTTGGAGCACATGAAAAATGCATGAAAATGTCCACTCTTTCTTCTTTCAAATCACTGCTTTGGCTCCTCTTGTCACTCTAGTTTGGTTCCCTGTCATCATCGCTTCACAGATTTGGTAACTAGCATATGACAGGAGCTGACATTAATGCAGTCAACACTTACTCTTCTTATAGAAGCAGCTGTCAAAAGCCATTATATATTAAACCGAAGCACTAGTCATCATGATGACTTTCTCAGTATTAACATTTGAGAACATACCTTTAGAGAGGTTAAAGTAAGTTAGAATTGTCACTTTATGGCCAACAAGGAATTAGATAGGAATAGTAATAGTAATAAGAGTGGCTTCCTTTGAAATCAAGGACTTCACAAAAGCTCAAATGGATTAATATTAGGACAGCATCCTCTGAAACAATCCATTTATGGATTTCTGGAATGCAGTTGTAATGCAGGAGAATCTGGCTAGCTGCGTTCATGTACAGTTTCCATACTTCGCAGAAGAAATCATCCTGAATTTCCAAGTTTCCAAAACAACTCCATGGCAGCAGCAATAAATGTTCCTTTTTTTCTGAATCAAAAGCCTACATACACATGGTTTCTAAAAGTTGCACATAACAAGATTTTGAAAAGAAAAAATGATATTGGAAAATGCTTTGAAAAGGCGGTATGAGAAAAATTTATAATGCAGAATACCATCTTAACCAGTGGTGGGATTCAGCCAGTTCGCACCTATTTGGGACAACTGATTGTTAACTTTCTAAGCAGTTTGGAGAACCAGTTTTTTGGGGGGGGAAATCTTATTTTGGTTTTTTCCACTTCCTGTAAGGAAGGCAGGAAGGAAACATTCTGGTGTTGTTTCTAGCCTAATCTTTATTGCCCTGCTTACAGAAACTGCCTCTCCGGTTAACCCTTATTACACTGTAACAGCTAAGGCGAAGCACCTATTGATGTGAGTGACATTGAGCTGGCCATGCCCAGCCAGTCACATGACCACCGAGCCCCAGTTACCCACCTTGTCATTAGGGCAGAGAACCGGTTGTTAAATTATTTGAATCCCACCACTCATCTTAACAATTAGGGAAATTTGGGGAAATTTTATTAACAAGTACTGTATTGTTCTAAGGAAAGATTCATACACTGGGGAAAAACAATAAAAAAAATAAAAAATGATGCACAGGTTTTCTACAGATACTTAGAAATATAGGACTAGATGTTATCTTACAAAATTTGATTAAAAATATTGGACTAGTTTTATCTTACAAAATTTGATCCACAAAAACAAAAGGATTTATAGGAATCTTTATATTATAATATGGTTTGGTTTCCCTATACATTGTATTATAAAAAACAGTCTCTAAAATATTTTTCTACAATTAATAAAAAACAGGGATTTTTTAAAAAACTTAGTACCTGATGGGATAAATATTTTTTTTCTCAGGGATGGAGTAAAAGACACACATATTCTATTCCTGATAATAAAATTATTCACTTCTTTTAAAATTGCAAATATATAGCCTACATTCATCAGTAGCTTCCTATGCAATGCATGTGTAGTACAATATTTGTATTTGAACTTTATAAACCATTTAAGGTATTAAAGAGAAAAAATATTTTGAAACATTTTCACTATATCTTCAATTTCAGCTTGGGCCAAATATATATTGTGAGATCCTTGGTGGTCTCTGAGCTTGCAGACTTTTCACTAACAAAGTAGTTAATGTTATCAGAAGCAATGATCAAAAGTAAATTTTAGCACACAAGGTCTGTTGGTTTAGATACACTTACTTTTATTTATTTATTTTCCCTCTCTCTCTGCCTTCTTGATTTCTGGGAACTGGCTGAACTACTCTCTGCAGTTTTCTTGGCAAAGTTTTTGGAAGTGTTTTGCCCTTTCCTGCTTCCTAGGGTGAGAGTGACTGGCCCAAGAGAGTGAAAACTAGCAACAATAGAGAAAACCTATCAGCAAACAAGAGGGAAGCAGTAGTAGAATTAAACATGGAGAAATATTGATTATAGCAATTATCTATAATTACCGTAGAGTTACATTCAGGTGTGCAATACCATATGCAGGTGATTCTTGTCAAATGACTGCAATTGGTTCCAACAAATTGGTTGCTAAGAAATACAGCCACCAAGCAAACTACATGAGAAAAAGAAGAGGGGACTGCAAAGTCACTACAGCAGGGCTCTCAAACTTGGGCCCACAGGCCAGATGCATCACGCATTGCCCATGTCCAGTTTAGTGACCGGGGGGAGGGAAGTCCCAATACATCATGTGACGACGCTGTGAAGACGCGAGTTTGACATCCCTGCACTATAGTCTCATTCAAATAAGTTGTCTTGTACAGTGCTTTATGCCTGACCTGCTTTTTCTCCTTTTTTTCCCCTTCATGGAGCCAAGAGATACATTAATCAAGCAATCTCTCTCTGTGCTTCTTTTCTCGGCAGCACATCATGTCCCTAAAAAGTCTTAAACACAAGTTAATCATCCCAGTTTTGTGACTTTAATTCAGAGGTGGGTTTCTCCGGTAGTGGAGGCAGCAGGAGACTCTGCCCACCCAACCGGACACTTCTGCGCATGTGCAGAAGCGTTGTGCGAGCGAGCGTTAGCACATGAGTGCACGAGCAAACCGGTAGTAAAATAAATTGAAACCCACCACTGCTTTAATTAGTCGATTAGAGCCATCCTCCCAGCTGGCAGCTGCTTCCAGAAACTGACCAGATCCTAATCAGTTTCACACTGAAGGTTTTTATTGTGTAAATGGGCAACTTTTTAAATTACTGTTTTATTTGCAAAGGGTTGTTATCCAAGACTAAATAAGGACTACTTGTACACAGGACTGGTGATTATTGGAATATGTCACAGTTTTTACCAGCACATCAATGAGTTTGAACCAAGAAGGAAAAATAAAATTAGGCACTATATGCCCTGCTAACTGTAAAGTAATATTTACAAAGCTTGCCGTGTAAGATACTTAGCCTTTGTCCTTGATCTCCAGAAGGAAGAATAATGTCTTCTGACATTATTCTTCTGACTTCAGTTCTGAGGACTAGTGTTATTCCACAGTATCCATGCACATCAAATAATGGGGATGTTATACGGAGGGACAGAGAGACTATGGGCTATCCATCATGCCACTTCAGATCAGGCCTAATGCAATCAGAAACACATGGCTACATCAACTTATCTCCTTTGATCAAATGTGATTAAGTAAGTCATTAATTTTCAAGAAAAATAAAATATGCAAGATCATTTTATCATAAATGTAAATGCCTGTCTTCTTAAATTTTTTTTAAAAAGAAAAGCCTTCTAATAGAGAACTTTGTATGCTTCAGAGAACAGTTGTTTTAACATTGGTTTTAATTTTAATGAAAGATTATGTATTTGTATGCATGTCTTCTTTCCTTTTTTCTCACACTGCTCATGTTGTCAAGCAAAATTTGTGCATCAGCTTGATCAAGATAATTTCATTATACCATTGTTACCATTATGACTTGGGCAATTAGTAGTTTATAAGAATAAATTTATAGCAATCAGTGATTGAGGCACATTTGCAGTAGTCAGGGTGTAATAAAGCCCAATCAATTTCTTTCATTTAATATGTAGGCTGTGACCCCAGTTTTGATGAGAACTCTTAGCTATTTCATCTTTAAATAAAAAAGAATATCTGCAAGCAATTATAGTGGTGTGTTAATTAGATATTCCTTCTTATCTTTTATACTCCAGAATACATTGCTAACGAAATCCTTGTTTTCTTTCACATTCCCTTTCTCTCTGTAATAAACTGACATTGACTGGGTGTATTTTTGCTAAGACAATGAGCCAGATTTTTCATTTTCTGTTCCAGTGGGGTAAATCTGAAGGATCTCCATAGAAGTAATTGGCATTATCTGAGATTTACATGAGCCTAATTACGGCCAGAATCTACACCACTGATTTCTCTTTCTCATTCTCGCTTTTACCCTTTTGTAATATTAGTCAGCTAGGGGACAGTTCTAAATTCTTTGCCCACATTTTCTGCACTCACCTGCACTCAACATATTGCAAAAATAGCTTCAGGTTGTTGGTTGGTCAAAGGAATGTCGAACATATTAACACAAGGCTTTCCCTTATGGAAGAAACAATTCTGAATATAAATAAAACTAAAGGGCAAATGTTAAAAATCAGTACAGAAGAAAACAAAATCTTGTCTCTGTTACCTGGTGCAACCAGATTTGAGCATGCTTTGAATGGAGCTGCTTTTAAAGATTTCAAAAATATCTTCTGATTGAGAATGTAGCTGCTGTAGTAGTATTTGTATGAATCACAGATATTATTGCACTAGTTTCGTAATCCATTTATTGTTTAAAAAATAGTCTTACTCTTTAAAGGCCCCAGTTAAATTTTAATATGAAGAGCTACCATACCATAAACATATTTAGTCTGCCAAAATTCATGCAATCACTAGAAATGGTGAAAAATCATGGAATCACAGCAAGAGCTATGAGTTTACTGTGCTTCTTTGCTGCCATCTAATGGCCATATGGATGTTTACAGCCCAGTGTGGCATTTCTGTGGGTATAAAGCTCTCCAAATGCTAAAACCGCATAGAAGATTTTAACTTTTTCCAATACTATCTTGTTTAGATGTTTCACATTAAATTGTTAACCACTTCTTAAAATTTGAGTTGGTGTTATACACGTATACACCAAATTGTTTGTGTTTTTTTCAAAAGCTAATGTAAGCAATCTTGAGCTGATTATGTTCACAAAGGCAAACAAATTTAAAATGAATGATGAATGTCAAACGTGGGTTGATGTTACTGCATTGTAAAGTTTATTAATTATTAAGCTGAACTTGTTCCAGGTTTTCTTCACTCTTGTGTCATGTTTCATAGTTGTAAGCCATGTAATCTTGATGAAATATACCATTATAGAGAAAAAATACTAAGTTAGGATCTAAAATATGATGAAGCAATACTTTGCCACTATTAGCTTTAGATATTTTCATAAAGTTGGGGGACAGTCTCTTTCAAGTTGAGGGCAATTTCTTTGACTTGTTCAGTTTCTTTTGCAGCATCACAGCATTGAGTTACACTGTTTTTTTCAGGAGAAGGGGGGGAGGAGGAGATTAACTGGATTTACCGTTTGAAAAACAATTCTGGAATTCTCTGGAGGTCTCCTATTCAAATATTAGTCAAGCAAATAAATCCAAATAAAGTCTCTTTCTCTAAAACTACCATATCTCAACTGCATCTAGTGGTTATATAGAATTTTGCAACCCAAATGCAGAAGTCTAGGATCAAGGAAGTTCTGCAATCACATCTGAATAATAAATTAAGAAAGTTGCTCCTTTATTCACTCTTTTCCATTCAGTTATTATCTAGACACCTTTCACTGGGTTTGTTTTCTTATTCAACCCTAGAGAGCAGTGGTGGGTTTCAAAAATTGTTCGAACCTGCTCTGTGGGTGTGGCCTCCTTTGTGGGAGTGGCTTGCCACCCATGTGACTGGATGGGAGTGGCTTGCTGCCCATGTGACCGGATATGAAGATGCCGATGACACTTGTCAGAACCACCTTAAATTACCTCACACACAGCACTGGCATTCATAAGAATATAATGTAAACTTGTTTTTTAAAAGGCATCTTCGGTTTGCATTAAAACAACTTCAACACACGCAATGTTCTGATTGCACCACAAACGCAGTAGTCATCCTTACCTTTCACAGAGGCACTGAGTTTTATAAATATGAGCATGATAGTGTAGAATAATCATATCCAAGGACCAGTGGTGGGTTTCAAAAATTTTTGGAACCTCTTCTGTAGATGTGACTTGCTTTCCAGGTCCACTGGTGGAACCTCTTCTAACCGGTTCGGTAGATTTGACAAACCGGTTCTACGGTGCGAACTGGTAGGAACCCACCTCTGCTAGAGAGAGAGAGAGATTAAAGGAAAACAAATGCCAACATCTTCTAGCCTCTTAAAGTTATAACTTTCCAGCAGATTGAACTCCTTGTTCCTCTCTAATCATGTCATCATGGGGGATGGGAGGGTTGAGTAATTCACAGGATATATCCCTGTGATGGCAGCCTAGATCTTCTGTACGTTTAATGGAAACAAAGTTATAACGAGCCAATTAGAATATACATTTGCTAAAGTTAAAAATATTTACATACCTGTAACTGCAAAATTAAACATTTCTGCAAACAGCAAAAAAGAGAGAGAAAGAGATTTATTTCTTATATCTACTAGATCAAGAAAAAGGAGATAATGGGAAAAAGATTTGTAATGGTTCCTTCTGGACTAAGGTAGTATCAAGCAATAGTCCATAAATCCTTACATAAATGTTTGTTGCGAATCCTTCTGAAGATTGAAACAGAGCACCCTCAATTCCATCCTTTGTTTCTCCAGGCAAGATTGGAAATAATTCCTGCTGATCAGAGTAGACAAAACTGATTACAAGTACCTGCAGTCTGATATACTATAAGGCACCTTCCTCTTTTCTGCACACTCCCTTTCCTTTTTTCTTAAGCAGTATGTTGCATAAAAATTGCATAAAATATTTGAAGATTTAAAAGTGGGATATCCACAGCTATTTTTATGTTATGATATATTTGTTCCCCAAAATATGAAGAAACCATATTGGCTTGCCTGTTGTCACCATTGTTTTGTACAACAACTGATGTGATGAAACAACTTTGCATGTGGAATATTGCAAAGGAAAAGCCGCTTAATGGAAATTGAATAGTTTAAGAAATTGCATGCATAAAAGTAGCTAGGTGTTTAAATCTCTGGTCAAATGAGACAATTTATAATGCTAACTTAATTTCCGAACAAGCTGTATCACAATTGGACCTGCCACCTAACTACAAGTAGCTGTCCCTCATGATTCATTATGACCCAGCCTGTTTGACATGTGGACAGAGTATGGTGAGTGGGTTGGGAGAAAGGAGATAACAGAGATAAATCTAAATTCATTCTGGAAACAGTCACACTCAATGACATATTCACTGACTTCTTCAACAGCTCATTTGATAATGTTCTTTCTGCACTATTCATTTTTCTGAAAGATGAAAGCTGGCTGAAGATCTCATCTGCTCACTGATGCAGGAAGAGGATTTGAAATTAACACAAAATAAAAAAGAGAGAGAGACAGAAAGAGATAGAGAGAAGGAGGAGGAGGGGGAGCAGGCATGTGAGAGGAAAGCAAGCACTTTCTGATTAACAGTCTCTTGGTCCTGACTAGGAAGGCTAAGAATCCTACTTATCAGGTCACCTCTAATTAGATATGCATTATAACTTCACAGTGGAAGAGCTGTGCCAGGCAGAATGGGGATTGAGGAAGGGAAGGGCATTCATCATCATAATTAATTGCCAAGAGGACAGAACTGTTGCTTTCTGTATTCTGACATACTTGTATATATGTTTTTGATTAATGGGCTCCAAAAGCTTTAATCCGGAAGGTTAACAATGCAATTACACAAACATGTCCCCATAACTGCAAGTATTTTCTGTGAAAGACTTGAGAATAGAGAAAATATTAAGGGCTGTATCTGTCAGATTGAAGACTCTTTCAATATATGAATTCTTAGCATCTTACCCATAAGACCAGTACAAAAATCATATCATCTCTGCCCATAGATGTAATATCAATTAGGTGATTATTACACAAATGGAAAATATGCTTAGATAGCAGAGGAAACAAACAAATTTACTTTGAAATGTAATCTGACGCATACAGAAAACTGAACGATATAATACAATATAATACAAGGAAGGAGATTGTTCCCTTTCAAAGCATCTTGAGAATGGGGCTTTGCAGTTTCCAAATTTTGTTGGTGTGGAGACTACTAGTCCATTTCTCCTGTGGAAAGCTGTATCTGATCTTACGGTAGACCAAAGAACCACTGGAATACTATTTCAACACTACAGAGCATTATAAAGACCAGCTTGATTGGAAAAGAAACTGAAGGCAATTCCAGTCTTTTCAGAACTAGCTGAGAGGTCTAATTCCCAGCACATTCTCCTCCAGAATGAAAGGTAAAGGAGCTCATTAAAGAGAAAAGTGGAGCCAAATCTGTGCAGGATTTTCAACAGAGCCAACAGCATATATCCTGTTTCTTCTCTATGACAAATGGACATCACCACCACTACCAGAAAATGAAATGAATACAATGACATCCATCTAATTGAGAAGGAGATTCTTGTTGTGGTCCGCCAGCAGAGCTGGCAGCAGATTTGGACAGTAAGGAGGTTGGGGAGGAACGTGGGCCAGTCCTGGGGTCTGGGGAAAGTTCTGATGAGGGCTCTGTGTTGGAGGAAGAGAAGGAGCCAGAGCTGTATGCCAGTTATCAGCTGCCTTCAGAGTCGGATATCAGTGAGGCAGATGAGCAGCTGGACCCTGTTCCCAGTGTGCGCATGCCAGACAAAGGGAAGAGCTGAAAAACAGGGGTCGACTGGGGAGTAAGGCCACAGGTGGCCCTTCTCAGAGGAAGTAAAAGAGGAGCGAAAGAGGAGTGGAGTTTGCAGGAGACAATTAGTTCACTTAATCTCTGAGACTCCTAGCCAAGTTTTGCAGATATCGGAAGCTCTCCAAGCCAGATAAGCTCTGTGACTGTAAATCCTCCCTTGAAAGACTTTGCAGGATGTGAATGAGCAGAATTCACAGTAAATTAATAAAAGGGATTTTTGTCGGGACAAGGAGTTTGCTTCATGCTCTTGAGAAGCCTAGGTTAGAACAATTCTTTGAGATTCTATCACACATATATTTGCCTCCTTGGTCTAGAGGTGTTCAAAGTTTCAAGCATTCTTCCAAATATAAAAAAAATATTTGTCTAGATTTCAGAGAGAAAGATGAGGAAGGGAAGGGAATCCTGGTGTTGTTCAATTGTACAGATTCTTCTGCTGCTGGTATGAAAATTCCCTTTTATGGTATGTGCCAGTAAAAAAGATGTATCAGCAATATGCAGCAAGAAACCACAGGTAAGACAGCATTCTGTCTTACCCCCCCCCCCCAAATATGATATGATATGAATACTTGAAATGTCATTCCAATGCATAATATATTGTTCTCCTAAGACAGGCTAATTTTTATCTGAGTGTGTTCTCTGTACAGTGCTGAGGGTATTTTCATGAAGCTGTTAGTTTATTGTCCGAGGGCATAAAACAACATTTTGTCATAGAAACCTCCACATGTATCTACTCTACTTTGAAACAGCTGAAATATCTTTGTTTATTTTTTTAAAACTGAGATGATAGTTATCATACTCTGTTTTTTAAAAAAAAAAGATAGTAGGAAGTCTACCATTCATTCAAGGCAGAGGTGGGTTCCTACCAGTTCGCACCTATTTGGTAGAACCAGTTCGCCAAATCTACTGAACCGGTTAGAAGAGGTTCCACCAGTGGACCCGGAAAGCAGGCCACACCTACAGAAGAGGTTCCAAAAGTTTTTGAAACCCACCACTGGTCCTTGGAGATGATTATTCTACACTATCATGCTCATATTTATAAAACTCAGTGCCTCTGTGAAAGGTAAGGATGACTACTGCGTTTGTGGTGCAATCAGAACATTGCGTGTGTTGAAGTTGTTTTAACGCAAACCAAAGATGCCTTTTTAAAAACAAGTTTACATCATATTCTTATGCATGCGTGTGTGAGGTAATTTAAGATGGTTCTGGCAAGTGTCATTAGCAACTTCATATCCGGTCACATGGGCGGCAAGCCACTCCCATCTGGTCACATGGGCAGCAAGCCACTCCCACAAAGGAGGCCACACCCACAGAGTAAGTTCGAACAATTTTTGAAACCCACCACTGATTCAAGGATAACTAGATCACAAGACTTCAACTTTGTACTTTTAGTTACCTGCCTACAAAAATCTAGCTATTTCAAAATTCTCCTTCCCCCTTTCTCCAAAATAGTTTTTATAACTGGAGTGCTGAGATGCTTAAGACAAAATGCTGGCCTCTGTCACTCTAATTGTGGCCCAGAACTATTTTTAAAATGGAAGCATTCTGGAATTCTAGAACTTGAAAAGTAGCAATAAAGATGGCCTTCCAAGCCTCAGAATGAAGAGACACTTGAAGAAAATCTTTAGTAGTAATGCAAGCAATATTAGTAATGCATTTAGATGTCTATAGGTAAAAAGCCAGTATTTTCAAGAAATATTTTTTTAAAAAAATGGCTCAGGGCATCTTGGCCTGCCAGGTTCATAATGCTATAATAAAAAAAAAACAGGATCCTGCAGCCAGAGGAAATTTTTATAGGAATCATGCCCCTTTCACAGCTATGAATCCTTTCCCACCAATCGTTTCCAATTCTATTAGTGTTTACAATCAGGCACAAATCCAAAGGCTGGAGTTATCCAAACCAGTTTAACCCATTTGCAACAGAGAGCACAACTTCATTAATACTTTGAGCACTTTAAATCAATATTTAGACATTTAATAATTGTGCTCATTTTACTTGAATATATTAGTGAAGCTGCATGGAACTATTAGAACTCCCTCTGATTAACATACTTGAATCAGCAAAAGGTGGCAATTAAATAAAAATCTACTTGCTTCTTGGTCTACCATAAAAATTTACATAATTTAGCAATTATTTTATCATTTTGAATATATATTATGCACACACTTAATATATATTATGCACACGCTTAATACAGCAGTTTTTTTAACATTTTAATTGTGGCCTATCTTCTACGTGCTTTAATGCTGCAGGCCTTCATAACATGCTTGGAGTTAGAATCATTATATATATATGTATTTCCAAATGTGTAAACTTTGGAGTCATCTATCTAGAAAAGCTGGCCATAAAATAGAAGTTACATTAAGCATCATTAACTCATTACAATGAATTTACAGGCCGAATTCAAATTTGGCTGGGGGAGAGGGACCATTACCACTTTAAAAAAAAATAACAGTAGAAATAGAGATACCCTCTTGCAGGTATATTATTTATATTTCTTTCCCTAAAATGCATTTCGAGCAAACAACACCTCTCTATAAAACTTTAGACAAATCATGTTTATGTACTGTTTAATGAAGCTTATTTCTAGGATACAAACTTAACTTATTTAAGTTTTATAATCTCAGTAAAATGGCAACAATGATAAATATTATCACATATAGGAAATCCACATACATTATGGTTTATTTTTGCTTAGTGGACTATTGGTTATGATATGGTTATTGTGTATTTCAAGTTTTTTATTTGTGATTACAATGGTTTTAAATTTATTTTAAGATGGCTTACTACCGAGAGTCACTTTGGAGATGAGCAGCCATTCAAAATATTTCTTGATCCCTTGAAAAGAGGTCTTTTCCATTAGACTAGATATACAACCCAGAACTCTGAATTTCAAAGTCATAAAGAACTACCTTTAAGAAGCTGAACAGAAGAAGGAATCAAATTATTTACAAAAATATAAGAGAAATAGTCAAGTTAGCAATAGCAATAGCAATAGCAGTTAGACTTATATACCGCCTCATAGGGCTTTCAGCCCTCTCTAAGCGGTTTACAGAGTCAGCATATTGCCCCCAACAACAATCCGGGTCCTCATTTTACCCACCTCGGAAGGATGGAAGGCTGAGTCAACCCCGAGCCGGTGAGATTTGAACAGCCGAACTGCAGAACTGCAGTCAGCTGAAGTAGCCTGCAGTGCTGCATTTAACCACTGTGCCACCTCGGCTCTTAACTGGACTGGTAATCCTGAGATTTTCAGAGTCCTTGATGATGAGGCTTAGACTTTTGGTATGAGTAAAAATGTCCTGTTGGATACACCTTTCAGCCCTTGTAGTTCAAAACTGAAACAGAGTAGGTAGTGTAGGACTGCCAATTGTCAGCAATCAACATACCAATCAGCCAATAGGAAGGGACCATGTAAACATGACTTACGGAACAGCCCAAAACACATATTCCAGTAGAGAAATTCCCTGAAAATGGGCTTTAGCGTAAATCCAAAAGCTTGGAAGAGTAAATCTCTAGTCCCAGTGACAAATGCAAATTCAATTTGACATCATTATCCTGGGACACGTATAATACCCTTCATTTGTGATTTAAAACTATTTGCTTACGGAAAGGTAGTAAATTTCATTAAAAAGTATTATGATGTGGACAATTGTGACATAAGTTAATAAGCCAAAAGCCCTTTGTATACTTTTATTAGAGTAGCAAACATACATAGGTTTGGGTTTTTTAGAATATTTACCTCAGAGTAAAAATTGGGTTAAGGCGAAGCTGCATAATCCTGGAAAAGAGATTAAAATTAAAATCCTTATGCAATTAAGGAATACTATTAGACTGTCTTTGTAAAATATATTATGACTAAATTTGATTCATCCGTACTCTGTATTCTGAAAAGTTTTAATATCAAAGAGACATGGTTGACCTTGGCATGTTCCTTGTGCCGTTTATTAGAGCTTTTGCACAGCATTTACAAGGTGGATGCATCTCTTCAAAAACTTTCCTGCAGAGATATACTGTACGCATGAGAGACAGAGGTCTACTTTGTAGATGCAGCTCCAGGAAATTAAACCATTTGAAATGTAATTCAATTTCACTAGAAAGAAATTTACCATCAGACCTTGGCAGGATTTGTTATCCCAGATTAAAAAAAAACAAGATGAAATGTTGGACTTCATAAAAGCTATTATATCACAGGTTGAAGTCACCAAATATGAATTTGTTGTTATTTATTTAAGATGCAAAGCCTCTGCATATGGATGAAAGTATTTAGCTTTAGTTTTACTGTGCCAGTTGCTGAAGTTGTGTAGTTTATAATAAACCATTTTAACATGGAGCTCAGTCAGGAAATTGTATCCAAAACTGGTCAAAGATTCCTAGCAACTATTATGACATCTACTCATCAATTAACCATGACTCCCAACTGCCTAAAATTACAAAGTCTCAGTTTAGTCTAGTTGTCATCATACAAGAATAGCAATAGCAATAGCAGTTAGACATATACCGCTTCATAGGGCTTTCAGCCCTCACTAAGCAGTTTATAGAGTCAACATATCGCCCCCAACAATAATCTGGGTCCTCATTTTACCCACCTCGGAAGGATGGAAGGCTGAGTCAACCCTGAGCCGGTGAGATTTGAACCGCTGAACTGCAGCTAACAGTCAGCTGAAGTACTGCACTCTAACCACTGCGCCACCTCGGCTCTTCATAGAGCAAGAAAGCAAGAGGATGGTAATAAATAGAAATTAACAGGAATTATAAAAATTCATTTTCTAACCAATGCATGCAATTATGATAACAAATAACATTTTGAAATTGATTAAGGTCTGGTTGGTTTCAGATAGTAGCACTGACCACTAGAGTTTCTAATCAATTAATTAAAATGGAGTGGACATTGTTAATTTGTTCTTAGCTCTTTTTAGGGAAGTGCTGTGCTGAAAAGAAAAGCAGCTCAGGTAGATTGTTTAGGCAATCTCTCTGTCCTGCAAAGAAATGCATCCATCCTGTGGGCTGCCATTTTGACATCCCTGGTATACAGGGAACTTTATCTGAATGAGACAGCAGTAACTAGTGAACTTTACAATTTTCCTTTTCTGTCTCAGTCACATGTTCACTTGATAACTTGGTCACGTAATTACCAAGTCATCAGAATCAATTATGGTTACTAAATAAGGACAACCTATACTGTGAAAAAAGGGCAAGGATACTTTGGCCAGCTTCTTCAAGCACAGTGATTCTTCCGAATTAACCATTTTTGGTGCCAGGTACAAGATGGACCTACATGAAGCATTTGAAAAGAAAAAAGAAAATTAAGGGCCACGTGAGGGCCAAAGGCTCTAGGGCAAAATACAAAACTTTGGCATTACGGTGTGAAGAATGTAGCAATAAAAACAAATAAATAACACGAATAGACTTCATTAGCTTGGTCTCAACTGGAAATCTTTAAACATCTCTCCTTATGCAAAAAGCTGTGAGAAAGGAAGCACAGACTGCCAAGGAAATACAAGAATGTCTTGTGAAATTAAACAGTGTGGTTTTTCCTTCCCTCCTGAATCTTTGAGAAGGGAGGAAGTCAATGAAAATGATAGACTGATGTTCAAGAGACATAACTTGATTATTCTAGCAGCCACGAAAAAAAAGAAAATGTTGCAAATAATTCATCAGTATACGGTAGGATAAAAAAAAAAGTGTTAAAGAAAAGCCCATGACAATATATGCTGCATCTTTTGGCATGATAAGTCACTTTGGATAGCAGATAATTTATCCAGCTGTGTGATACATCTCATTAAAGAAGCAACCAGCACAAGTAACTTCTGATTTGCAGTGTGCAGCTTCATCTATCAAAGTATAAACCCATTCTCTATAGAGAGTGATTCTGTGAGCATGCCTGGAACTTGAGAGGTTTATTTTGAAATAGATTGTTAAATGGGCTAGCATTTTGTATTGCAAGATGCATTGTTAACTGCACCATGGAACTAGTATCCTATTCCAGCAATATAGCAAAGGAAGCTGAGGTGGTATTCAGCAGGTTCTGACCAGTTCTGGAGAACTCGTAGTGGAAATTTTGAGTAGCTCGGAGGACCAGTAAATACCATCTCTGACTGGCCCCATCCCCAACTATTCTCTGCCTCCCGAGTCCCAGCTGATCAGGAGGAAATGGGGATTTTGCAGTAACCTTCCCCTGGAGTGGGGAAGGAATGGAGTTTTTACAGTATCCTTCCCCTGCCATGCCCACCAAGCCATGCCCACCATGCCATGCCCACCATGCCATGCCCACCATGCCATGCCATGCCCACTATGCCACACTCACAGAACCAGTAGTAAAAAATTTTGAATCCCACCACTGAAAAGAGGGTACTTTTCATTTGTGTTTGTCGAGTAAAGAGAACAACATTTCGCAATTGGGTGTTGTTATGTTTAATGTGTTTGTAAAGCAAGATCAGCTGCTGGTTGTATTTAACACTTTTGACAAGAAAAATCAGGATGTTGCTGTGATCCTTCTTTTCAGAGCTTCCATTATTGTAATGAGCTAGAAAGCAGGTTTCAATATTAAAATGTTTTGGAAAAGAGTGGAAAAACAGATCCACCAGGCAACAAAACATCTATGCTTAATTGTTGTTGACTGATCAGAGTCCTGGACAAGCTTGACTAGCTGTTGGTCAGCAGTGGAAGTCAATGTCTTTGTAATGAAACAGAAGAGAGGGAGATTGGCTGACTTTCACACAATACCCTCTTACCTATTTTGGCTGCTTCTGATACATGGGTTTATCACTTTACAGGAAAACCATAGATTTAATGCTCTACTGAAAGCTGAGAGATGGGAAGTTGTCCCACAAAGCTGCAGAGAAAAAGAAAGAACTAGCTCATACAAGTTCTTCCTTCCACCCTGCCTATGAACTGTTGTATAGGGCTTATCCAAAGAGGAAAATATTTGTAGCTCAGGGTTAAATTAAAGGTCTTTAGTGCTTTCTGAGTTTGGTAGTTTCTTGCAGACATTTCATTATCCAAACTAGGTAACATCATCAGTGCTGGCAGGGAGTGGGGTTTGCTTTTATTTTATATTCTAGTGACCTGTCAGTGTTGGTGGGAGTGGTCTGGGTAGTTCTTTAATTGATCTATTTTACTATTAGCTTGTTTGGAAGTTTCTTGTATGGGTTTATTACTAAGCTAACCGTAAACAGCTCAACTAAAGAACCTCTAAGACTACTCCCACCAACACAGACAGGACAAGCCACTAGAATATAAATTAAGAGAAAACCTGATTCCTTCCCAGTACTATGATGTTACCTAATTTGAATAATGAAATGTTGCGAGAAAACAACTAAGGAGCCCTCACTTATCCATGTCTCTGGCTAATGATTAACTTGGAAACCAGGCTGGTACATAGTCTCTTTTCCATGTCTCTTAGCCTGGACAACTGGTCCTCAAATAAGAGTTGGGTGGGATGCTGCTGCCAGATGGCTAAATCCACTTTTTCTGCCAATTGATGAAGTTGAAAAAGTCAGGGAAAACAACTTTCACATTATGGGAAATGAAACACCAATGAACAAGGGGATAGGGATGTGGAGAAGAAAAAGAAATAAGGAAGGAGGGAAAGAAAGAAGGAAGGAAAGAGAGAGAGAGAAAGAAAGAAAGAAAGAAAGAAAGAAAGAAAGAAAGAAAGAAAGAAAGAAAGAAAATACTTAAATCCCCTTATATATCACTATAGAAGAGGCAACTGGGCAATGGCTCAGAAAGTTACTAACTTCTCAGTTCTAGACTGCCTCCATTTTCCTTCCTGGTCATGTGACTTAAAATGAAGCATCTACAAAAAAACGCAGCCACAACATGAAAAATGGACAAAAACACATTCAATCACCCACAAATTAATTGAATGCAAAATAATGCTGCTATTAAAGGACTGGAAAGAATTATCAATGCTGTGCTGAATGTGCTTCTTTTTACCTGCTTAAAGCACGCAGTGCTATTTGAAGAGTGGTTTTCAAGCACACCAAGGACAGAATACCTTCCTTTGTATAATTTTGTATAACGTTGTATCATTTACTACTTAATAGGAATTACTAAGAAATCTAAAAGAAGGTTGAGCATTCACATCTCATAAGATTTAGACAACAGTTTCCCTTGAGCTACGGATTCCATGACTGACCAACACAATAATATCTCTCAAATTCTGGCATTCATATATAGGACATGGATTCTTTATTGAGGATGGTTATGGTCATAAAAGAGCTCATTATAAAATCTCTAAAACACTAACCTTTGAATTGATCAAGGATCAATTACAACGACAATTGACTCCAAAAATTTCTATTGCTAAATGAAAAACTTGTTAAGTGAATCTGCCTTCCCAATTGACTTTGCTTGTTAGACGGTCGCAAAAGGTAATTGCATGAGTCCAGGACATTGCAGCCATCATAAATATGAGTCAGTAGCCATCTGAATTTTGATCACATGAACATGGGCATGCTGCAAAAGTCATAAGTGTCAAAAACAATCATGTCACTTTTCCAATGCTGTTGTTAGGGTCCCGAAATGAACTGTTGCAAGTCGAGGGCTACCTGCACTCTATTGAGATATAAAAGATACATAAAAAGTAAAACAATGTCTACAGGGAAATAAAGGCATAAGATAAATAATGAAAAGGAAGCTGTGACACAGGCAAAATAGAGATAGTGTTATTATAAATGTGAATCACAGCGATTGGTCCTGAGAAACCAATGAACCTCATATCAATTTTGCAGCTGAGTAAACCTTACAATTAGGAGACATCAGTATTCGAATCTGGGTCATTTTGCAACCCCTGAAATCCCCTAAGTTTCCACTACTGAAATGTATCACTAAATTATCAATTTTCAGTTGCATCTCTCTCTCTTTTTTTGTCCTTATTTTTTTTAAAATAATAAAACAGTTGTGCTACATTTTTTGTAAATTTAAGGCACCTATCTTACAAACCCTTCCTTTCTTCCATAAAGTTCCCCAAATGTTGAAAATCCCACCCGTGCCCATTCAGTAATATCATCACCTAACTCCTATCCCTCACATAACCTTGGTCAAGTCAAAAGTCTCTTTCAATCAATCATACAACCACACACTATTGTCAAGGAAGCACATTTCTCTAAAAGCAACTGCCTCTGATTAATGTACAAAATAACATTGTTCTTTATCTTCATTGGTGGAAGAAATAGAAACAGTGATATTTCTGCAACATGCTTAACACTGTGTTGTACGGATCTTATGCCTTATTGCTCTTTCTCTAGGAATTTATCTGGACAGTGTTCAAGAAAAATGCATACGATGCCGTACACAATCTAGACACAAAACAACTTATTTCAGTTCCTTTCAGAATTGAGAACCTACCAGAGGAATTCTGCTAGTTGTAATGTCTACAAGATACTATGAATATACTACAAGATGATACTACAAGATGTACTTAGCACTCCTAAGAGGCAGTGAAATTCATCTTGGTGGATGAAGTTGTGGGGCTAAATTTCATAGATTGAAGAAAAGTAGCACTTTGGTTACAGACATTTAATGTGGTTTAATTCCATGCACCATTTTAAAGTAACATTAAGAAACCACTTTTAAAAAAATATTTGAGGCTTTATAAAAGATACAATATTTATTCAAAGTATGCACTCCAATGCAGTATCAAAAGAAAATTGACACTATTACTCATAGTAAGTTGTTTGAACTGTGAGAGTAATTATCGTACCCTACTCACATTAGGACAACTTTAGAAGAGATTGGATAACCCTGGCCTGTTGGAGATTTCTATTACTATCCAATTAAATTTCATTTAAGCAATTAAACACGAGCATATTGTAACATTCCCTGCTAATCAGATGCAGGATGTTGGCTATTGAATTTCTCTTTTCTGAGTCAGAGAATAAAATGCATGAAACAAATAAGACTTCCAGTTCCTTATTTTGTGCTTATGTTGTACAGCTTTACTTCCTTATATGGCTTGCTTTTTGTTACAGATCAAGCTTTATAGGGAAAGTGCAATTGAAGCTTCTATTATGTTAAAAAAAATCAAGACTTTCAGTTATGAAACATAGAACATATAATTAACTTTATTGAGCAGAACAAAGGATTTTATAAAAACTCACTCAAACTGAATTAATATAAGGATACTTAGCATAATGTGTATAGTTTAAATTACTGCCTACTAATCATCAGGCAGTTGAGTGGTAAAGTTGTTAGACTTTCAATTTGCAAACAGTACCAAAGAAAAACCCTGCTTTACTTTTTGATGATTTAATAACAGATAGCACTGACTGGCCTCTCTGGAAGCATTTCTGATTGAATGATAACATTTCTTTCTTCTGTAGAATCAGAGAATCATCGAGTGCCAGTCCAGTTTTCCCAAAGAATACTTCAGATGGATGCTCAGTATAAACTCTTCAGGATTACATAACAGTTCAGAGAAACAGAGAAATATTTAAACATCAATAGATCTTCTAAGAAAGGCATTCCCTGTATGTGGATGACTTTTACTTAGTGCTACACAGAAATAGTTTGCTCTATTTACAAACTAGGGATGCTCAGTGGCTAAGATGCTGAGCTTGTTGATCGGAAAGGTTGGCAGTTTGGTGGTTTGAATGCCTAGCGCCGCATAACAGAGTGAGCTCCCATTACTTGTCCAAGCTTCTGCCAACCTAGCAGTTCGAAAGTATGTAAAAATGCAAGTAGAAAAATAATAACCTTTGATGGGAAGGTAACAGTGTTCCGTGCATCTTTGGCATTTAGTCATGCCAGCCACATGACCATGGAAATGTCTTCGGACAGCGCTGGTTCTTTGGCTTTGAAACGAAGATGAGCACCGCCCCCTAAAATCAGGAAGGACTAAAACATATGTGTGAGGAGAACCTTTACCTTTATTTACAAACTGCATTTGATACATCAGAAATAAACTATTTGAATTCTGGGGAAAGATACAGAAACAAAAGGAGCTTTATTCCTGGTGAGAAAAATTTTCCTACAGGGTTTTTATCCCCTTCAGAGGTTTATCAGTTTCTGTCTTATGTTCTTCAAGAGGGAAAATTGTTTGAGCCATTCACTGACATGAGGTCGGGGGCATGTTTATCTCCAGTCTTAGACAGCTGCAAGGCAAAATCTTCATCTAATGTGCAACTTTCCATTCAAACTTAAACATCAATCATCTGGGGTAACCCACAGTCTGAGACAAGCCATGGTGGCTCTGAATTCTTGGCCATTTCACAACACAGCCTCTGGGAAATCAATGTAAGCTTGGGGAACTACACCATTGCACTAAATATGGGTTCCAGAAGCTTAGAATAGAATCCAACTTTGTGGCAGCATGAATGGCCTTCAATTGTCTTCTGCTCCTTTTCCATAGTCAGATATAGGAACTTAGAAAATACATTCATTGCCATGATAAATACCAGCAGAACTGGCTAGATTTTTTACCTGAAGCCAGATCTTTTGCCTGGGGCTAACTTTGCTTACAAAGTGCTCTGCTGACCATCATTAACAGAAAAGTGTCCAGATAGCTTTGGGAGTTCATGTGTGGCATCCTATTAAGTTTCTGCTTTCCATTCAATTGTCTCAGATGCTCGATGCCAAGTTTCAGCTATTACTATAACATAAATCAATCTTCCTGGATAGCAATAGCACTTAGACTTATATAACTCTTCATAGTGCTTTATAGCCTTGTCTAGACAGTTTACAGAGTCAGCATATTGCCCTCAACAATCTGGGTCCTCATCTTACTCATAAGAAGGATGAAAGGCTGAGTCAATCTTGAGCCAGTCACAATCGAACTCCTGGACTGAGTAATGAGTTAGCCTGCAGTACTACATTCTAATCACTGCGCCACCATGGCTGAAGAACTCCCCTGATTCAAGTGGTTCCTTACCATTTAGGTACTTTATTCCCACCAGTTCCATCATCTTGGTGGTGGTGGGAAAGTCAAAATAGAGGATATTCTGGATTTTTTTTTGCACAGGAGAGGCAGGTTTGAGAATTTGATTCACTGGAAGGCTACCAAGATACTAGATGTTTCTGGAAGACAATTTCTGAAGTCCGTGTATTCTTCCTTCCTTCCTTCCTTCCTTCCTTCCTTCCTTCCTTCCTTCCTTTCTTTCTTTCTCTCTCTCCCACTCTCCCTCCCTCCTTTCATTTTTAACTTCTGATGCTGGCCAATAAACCCATATACATTTCTCTTCATGAAGTCTTTTTGTTCATGATAGGTTAACTGGTGGGATCAGCAAGTACCAGTACAACTTTATAGTGAAGAAAAAAAATAAACACGTCGTACATTATTCTAAAACCTGGTGGGATAGTGAAGAAAAAATAGACATACTGTAAGGGAGAGGTAAAGGTTCCCCTTGCACATATGAACTAGTCATTTCCGACCCTAGGGGGTGGTGCTCATCTCCATTTCAAAGCCGAAAAGCCAGCGCTGTCCGAAGACATCTCCGTAGGTGCATGTAACACATTTTTACATGCTTTCAAACTGCTAGGTTGGCAGAAGCTGGGACAAGTAACGAGAGCTCACTCCGTTACATGGCGCTAGGGATTCAAACTTCTGAACTGTCGACCTTTCTGATTGACAAGTTCAACGTTTTAGCCACTGAGCCACTGCATCCCTCAGACATACTGTACATTATTCTAAAATCTGGTGGTTCTATTCACAAAGAAGAATGCTAACTGCCTTTTTAAAAACTGGAAAATAAAACCCAAACAAACAAGTCAATGACTTTAAATAGTTAGGAACTTTCTTCCAGTCATACATTGCTTGGAAGGTAATTAAAAAATAAAAATAAAACCACTGCTTGAACATGAGAGGGCTTCAAATATCATAATCTGATTTGCCAGCTGAAGGGCAACAATTCTATCCTAGTTGCAGTTCAGTTATTCAGGGCCAAGGCACTGTGTCTTGTGCTTCATAGATATTAGCTGTGCAGCATGACAGGGAAGCACATGAAACAACACAATTTAAATTCTACTGAATTATGCTACATGTTCTTTGCTGTTTCTCTAGCATTCTTTAATTTAAACTCTGTTTTGACTTATGTATAAGTGTGCATGCATTCGTTGTCTTACTTGACAGAGTTTTGGATTCAATTAATCCTAGCTAAATTTAAATGTACTTTCTTTTGGAAAAACAGTACACCCTCATATCAGAAATACTGTGCTATTTCACTCCAATATTCTTATGATGTCAGGGCCCAAGAAGACCATCATAGAAGTTAAACAATGAATCTGTTTACTTGAACCTGCAGAGAGATAAGATTATTAAAATTCCTGTTTCTATGGTAGAGCTTCGTCTTTACCCTATTGGTTTGTAATATTCATATCAGCACACCCTAAAAAGCATTTTCATTACCCAGATTCAAGATTTTACTATTTTGGGTCCTGAGAAGAGAGAGTGAATAATGTTCCTCAACAACATTGCCTATTCCTTTTTCCAGACAAGGTGGTTGAGACAGTTTTGCATGTGGTTCTGCAGTGTCCTCTCTATTAACTGTGGAACTCTGAATTATTAATGCTCCTATTCACTGCCAGCTTGAGCTGGTCCTGCTGAAGAGGGTGCTCTATTTTTGTTAGCAGACAGGTGCATAGGAATATGCAGGAGGTTTCCAACTTTTGTTTGATTATGTAAAAAAGCTTTGGGTTTAACACTGGCAATGCCTACTGGCTGATCTACTTCTATCCAGATGGTATGTAATTCTACCCAATTTCTTGGGCTTTTTTTTCTTGTGCTTTTATCTGGCTGTATTTTGATGCATTTGATGCTTTGCTCAGGAATAAATTAACACCTGCTTAGTTATACAATCATGTATAAATAATAAAACCTACATTAAAATTTGGGGGAAATGTGGTGATATGGAAAAATTGAATGAAGGCAGGGATATTGACTTTGGATCAATTGATAGGTGATGAGGATGAATTTTTAACATATGCTGTGCTAGGAAACAAATATCATTTATCAGATGTAACTCAGTGGCAATATTTACAGCTATAACATCTGTTAACAACAATGTTTGGACCAGCAGCATTTTTTAGCTTCTGAGACATCCAAGATACTGGAAGAACTGGTTATGGGGTGGGTTCCAGCCGGTTCTAACCGGTTCACTAGAAGAGGTTCCAGAAATCTAGCCATTTAAAACCTGTTCCACCAGTGTAACCAGCCCCGCCCCCTCACTTGCTCACCCCCGTGTGTCCGGAGGCCGCTCATTCGCCCACTCCCCCTGCCCGTCCGCACTATGCTAGCCCCACCCGACACTCACTTATTGGGTGGAGTCACCCTGCCTGCCTCTAACAGCCCATTCAAAAGTGCGGCCCAACAGCCCACTTACCTCTTTTCAAAAAAGTATTTTTTCAAAAAAGTCCTTTGAAAAGAGTCTTTACCTTTTTGGCTGTCATGTCGTTGCTTGTTGATCGGGTCCTGGATTTCTTCACTTCGTTCCGCATTCCAGCAGATTGCTGCTTCCCTGAGGTAAGCAACTAAGCACTGGGGCAGCAGCAGCAGCCTACGGTACGCCAGATTGGGGCCTTCGTGAAGGAAGGCTTTCCTTCGCGAAAGCCACAGCCTCGCGTACGCCTCGTGGCCGGGGGGTGGCAGCAGCAGGAAGCCAGCTGCAGCAGCCGCAGCAGTCTCTGTGCTCTGGGTGAGTCCGGGGATCCTTTAGAGCCATTGCTGCAGCCAATCCCTGAGCTCGCTTAGACCAAAGGCCCACCTGGCCCTCGGCTGAGGCCTTCCTTGCAACCCCCACCACCACCACCAAGTCCCCCAGTATTCGAAACCTTCTTGGTTTTAATTGTCAATTTATTCATTCCTCCACATTCTAATATTTATTCATTTTCATATCTTTGTTTTTCCATTGTTGTGCAAACACAATTCCAGCAGCTGTTAACATGTGTAAAATTAAATATGTATTGTATTCCCTTTGAAATACACAACAAAATATTACTGGTTTTAAATCCATATCTTGCTTTACCATAGCTTCTAACCATGACACCACTAACTCTTGTATAGCTACTTGGTCTGTCTTAAGTACTGAACCTAATTCATATATTCCTGTTTTTTGAACTGAGGAATAAATTTCAGAAAAAGAAATCTGTATTGTAGATTGTAGATTTGTAGATTTATTTATTTATAGGCCGCCCTTTTCCCTGAGGGGACTCAGGGTGGCTTACAATCAAAAAAGGAAGGGGAGTGTAGGACAATACCAAAAAGAAATGTGCACAAGTAAATTAGACAGTAAAACTCAACATTCACTCAGCATTCGGGAGTGGCGAAAATAAGATTATCCCCAGGCCTGACGGGTTAGCCAGTTCTTGAGGGCTGTGCGGAAGGCCTGGACGGTGGTGAGGGTACGAATCTCCACGGGGAGATTGTTCCATAGTGTCGGAGCCGCAACAGAGAAGGCTCTCCTCCGAGTAGTCGCCAGTCGGCACTGACTGGCGGATGGAATACGGAGGAGGCCAACTCTATGCGATCTGATGGGACGCAGGGAGGTAATTGGCAGAAGGCGGTCTCTCAAATAGCCAGATCCACTACCATGGAGCGCTTTATAGGTGGTGAGTAGGACCTTGAAGTGCACCCGGAGATCAACAGGTAGCCAGTGCAGCTCACGGAGGATCGGTGTTATGTGGGCGAACCGTGGTGCGCCCACGATCACTCGCGCGGCCGCATTCTGGACTAGCTGAAGTCTTCGGATGCTCTTCAAGGGCAGCCCCATGTAGAGCACATTACAGTATTCCAGCCTAGAGATCACAAGGGCTCGAGTGACTGTTGTGAGGGCCTCCCGATTCAGGTAGGGCCGCAACTGGCGCACCAGGCGAACCTGGGCAAATGCCCCCCTGGTCACAGCTGAAAGATGGTGGTCAAAAGTTAGCTGTGAATCCAGGAGGACTCCCAAGTTGCGGGCCCTTTCTGAGGGGTTTAAATTTTGTCCCCCCAGCCTGAGTGATGGTATGTTGGTCAAATTTTTGGGAGGGAAACACAACAGCCACTCGGTCTTGTCTGGGTTGAGTATCAGCTTGTTTGCTCTCATCCAGTCTTTAACGGCTTCCAGTCCCCGGTTCATCACGTCCACCGCTTCATTGCTCTGTGAATCTACCTATGACATTCATTCTTGATCTAACTTCTTAGATGAAAAACTATATCTTTCCTGTTTGTTGGGGGACTGAAAAGACTGTACATTGTTGGGTGAAAACAGAGGTCCCTTCTGTTATCTGTAGTGTAGTCCTCAGCTTACAACCACAATCGAGTCCAATATTGTTTTATTTCTTCTGCAGTTAGTATTATTTAACAGGATGAAGAGGAAACAGGGTATGACCGCTAGGACAGTAATCCTTCCTCTGTAAGTAGCTGTCTTTATTGTTTTATGTGCTGGTTTCATGCTAATGCAGTGCATGCAATGGAAGAGTTCATTTCTGTGTCTCTTCTCTGTGCAGGCCATTCATTGGAGTCAGTGATACTGAAGACTGGCAAGGGCAGTCATCTTCCTTCTGTAAGTAGCTCTTTTATTGTTTTGTGTAGTTATTTTAATCTTATTTAAATAGTAAGTGCACAAAATAATAAATTTCCTTTTTTATATCTTCTTTTTATAGATCATCCATTGGGGCAAAGAATTCAGTGACATTGTCTTGGCCTCCCACCTGGTCACATGACTGCCAAGCCATATCCACTCAGTCACATGGCTGGCAAGCCACTCCCACAAAGCAGGCCACACCTACAGAAGAGGTTCCAAAAATTTTTGAAACCCACCACTGAACTGGTTATATCTTACTCTAAAGTTCTTAACAGTCTACATTATTTCTATAACGTCATATAATTCCAATCATGAAATCCAAAAATCAAAATTACATTTCTTTTAATTTTTTGCAAAAAGTCCCAAAGTGATTATTGTTCTTAACACAATATTATTGCCTATATCGGATTCTATAGCTATTTGGTCAAATTCACTTTTCTGATTTTTTTTATCATCTCTTGGAGCACCTTAGAAAACCAGAGTCCTCAGGTTTGAGTAACAGAGAGGTCACAAAGGAACAGTCTGATCCCAAGTCTTCAAAACCTAACCCTTTCAGACTCAGTCAAACTTCCCATTAGTTCCCAAGGAAAACCCCAAGTTCCTTCAGAAAGTCATAGGGATATATTGGTTCCTTGGTGAAAGAATGAGCCAATAGATATCTGCTCCTTACACATGAGTGATAAAATAACACTAGCAAGCCAAAAAGCAATGAGAGAGTGTACTGACCATTACAAAGGATTGGTAACCCAATAATGTCTTTTATAATATTGCAACTGTCTCAAAACAAAAACTAGATTTAATGAGTGACCAACATAATGAGTCAGGCCCTTAATGACCTAGCTATTATGATGGCCATGAACTCAGCCACAAACTCTCTGAACAGTTTACAATGTCAGCCTATTGCTCCCAACAATCAGGGTCTTCATTTTACTGATCTCAGAAGGATGGAAGACTGAGTCAACCTTGAGCCCTGTCAGAATCAAACTCCTGGAAGTGGGCAGAGCCAGCCTGCAATACTGCATTCTAATCAGTGCCCCATCATGACTCCTAAAAGACTTGAGGACACCACTATTAATCCAGTGATGGAATTGAACAGCTCCTGCAGGGATGTTCACTGTGCAGTAGAGAAGTTGGTATAGCAACAACCAACCGAACTGTCCATAGACGCCAACTTCAACTACAACCTGTTATGGGTAATTGTAATGTGGTGCCTCTAAAAGCCATTAAGTCTTTCTGGATAACAGCAACTACTCTGACCTTCATCACACCTTGGCTTTGTAGCTTTTGCCTGATTCAAAACTCTTGTGTTATTTGTCTTATCTAGCTGCCCTGGGTAAGACTCTGAGTCTAGCAGACAAGTGGAGCCATGTGAAGTCAGGGACTAAGATTTGTTGTTGAGTCCTGGTCAGGGGAGTCTAACAAATGGTGGAACTACATGAAAAGACAGACTCATTACTCAAGACGGGGAGTTTTGCTAAGAGGTTCTCCCTAAAACAATGTTCTTTCTGCTGCGGAATCTCTCACACACATACATCATATGTGGGATAAATTTCTTCTATGTGAGCAAAGACTAGGCTAGAATTACTTTATAATGAAATTTGTAAACTATTGATGGACTTTCTTTGGCTTTGCAGCAGTTTAGGAAGAGAAGCCGTGATTGCTACAATAATCACTCCTCTCCATTTAGAGGACAGAAACAGCCTCCCTCCTCCACGCAGACATACTTATTTTTAAATGAGTTGCCCTTTTAAATGCTCCCTTCCCACTGATGTAACTGAGGAGTTCTGTCATTAACACCATTAGTGTTTCATGGTATTTGACTCTTTTCAGCCATGGGCATCAATAGTACTGCTCAGCCTGTCTCCAAGTGGTTCTGCATCAGTGCATCTGGATGGAACATGACAGATACAGTAATGTTCTCCATGTAAATTACTCCTTATATAAATGCAACAAGAAAAATAACATGGAACATTCATTGCTCCATGCCTGTAACAACAAAACTGCATCTTGACTCATGACTGCTGTTAAAAATGCCAATGCACATCACGACAGAAAGCTGACTCAGGAATTGAAAAGTAATGCAATATTAAAACAATGCAATGCGGCAAGCATCTTATGGGACTACGAGATGGTTGTATTAAAAACACCCAATTAAACAGAGTGCTGGTAATGTTCAGTTCCGTGTGTATTTAACTCCCTTGCCAGTCAAAACAGGGATCCAGAGTGACCATAAAGGGCAGATTTAAGGTGGAGACTCCCGTCCCTCTCCCCAATTTTAGGAATTCATTCTTTACATGCTTGAAGGGAGAATTTTGAAGTCTCTCCCTTCTATTGATAACAGCTGAGCATGTCCCAAGACAGTGTACTACGTAACCACAAAGCACTTACTGACTGAAAAGTGAAACTTAATTGTATGAATTATTGCCAAGTCATAAAAAAAAAGTATTGGTAGGAAAAAGTACACATCATTGAAAAGTTGTTCCTCACAAACTAAACTTCAACATCCCTGTCTCAACAATGGAGCGAAGGCTAGAAATTGTCTGATTTGTGTAAATCAATATGCAAATTTGAATTTATTTATTTATTTGGTCAATGACCAGCACCAGATATGTGAAATTCAGGTTGATGCCTAAGAGTTTCAGTGCTTTGCATAACTGGCCCCTCTCACTCTTGAATGGGAAGTTGTGATGCCAAAAATAAAACTCTAAACATGGTGCACTTCCCATCCATGTGAAAACCTCTGCAGAGACTAATTAATAGCAGTTTATTAGCTATGGAAAACAGTTTATGGCTTATCAGTTTTTTCAAAGGCTTTTAATAATGTTAAAAGGATTCATTCAAGTTGTATATGAATGTCTGTGACAAATTAGTACTTGACAGGACAAACTGAATTTCTTATTGTATATACACTTTCCATCATGCTTTGCCTTTTTTAAAGGCAAAATCTTATCACTACGCCAGGTAAACTTCCAGAATTGTATTTATTGATATTTCCAAAAACAAACCACTATGGCTGGTTTTCTTTTTTTCCCCTTAACTGGAAAGTATGGTTTTAACCATTAATCACCATTAATGTAAGATGTACTTTGCTGTTCCTGACTACAATAACACATGTATACGAAAAAGAAAAAAAAAGAAAAAAATCAGAGGAAGTCAATAGTAGATCAATTTAAGAAAAGCACTCAGGAGGGTGTAAAAGGCACCCAACAGGGTTTATTGTATAGTACTTTAAATACTGTGGTTGACTGGGGAGCATTTAAAGCTATTTGCCTTTGACCTATGAAGTCTTTTAAGTAGAGAAAGAGAAGTTTGCAACAGGTATAGTCTCTCTACATTAATTTTCTGATGCACTGTATCTTTCCAGAGAACATCAAGACAAATTCTTCAAGTTAATGGAGGGCATGCTGTGGCATTGTGTATCTTGTGTATCACCCTGGAGGGAAGCAGATGCCTGGATGACACTTCCTAAGAACTATGCAACTAGGCAAATAATATATGTGGGCCTACCAGCCCTGGACTGATCTGAATGGAAGATTTGGAGGTGATGTGGTTCCATCTAAATTTCCTGTTTCAAGATCTGGACCCAGCACTATTTAATTCAGACCACTTCAAAATTACATGTAAATCTGGATCAAGATCAAGATCACTTTTTCTATGTATTCAAATTCAGATTTAGGGTCATAAACCAAAATGCAATATAAACATTAATAACAGCTTGTCAATTAAAATATTAGAAAAGCATAATTACTTCTTAGCACGACACTTTGATCTAGCAGTTAAGCAGGGGTAGGTTCCTGCCAGTTCACAAATCTACGGTGCCATTTAGAACTGGTTCCAGCTCCCTCCCCCCTCCCATTCACAAATCATCAAGATGAAGAGCAAGAGGAGGAATTCTGGGAGTTGAAGTCCACAAGTCTTAAACCTGTCACGTTTGAACACCCCTGGGTTTTTTTTTTCTAAAAGGTTAGGGGTGCAAAGGTTTTGTAACTTGACAGCTTTAAGACTTGCGTGCTTCAATGCCAGAGTTCCTGAGCCAACATGACTGGAGGAGGAATTCTAGGAATTGAAGTCCACAAGTCTTAAAGCTGTCAAGTTTGAACATCCCTGGTTTTTTTTTCTAAAGGGTTAGGGGTGCAAGGGTCTTGTAACTTGACAGCTTTAAGACTTGTGTGCTTCAAATGCCAGAGTTTCTGAGCCAACATTTTGGTTGCTAAGCAAGAGCGTTGTTAAGTGAGTTTCACCACATTTTATAAGTTGGCCATGCCCACCCAGTCACATGACTGCTAAGCCACTCCCACACAGTCACATGGCCAGCAAGCCACTCCCACAAATCAGGCCACACCTACAGAAGAGGTTCTAAAAAAATTTGAAACCCACCACTGTAGTTAAGGCACCAAGCTAGAAACCAGATAACCGTGAGTTCTAGTACCAACTTGGCATGAAAGCCAGCTAGGTATCTTTGGGCCAGCCATTTTCTCTCAGCCCAACCCACCTCACAGAGTTGTGGTGGGGAAGATAGGAGAAAGGACCATTAAATATGTTCACCACCTTGGATTATTTATGAAAATAATAAAAGCTGGATATAAATAAATAAAATAATGATAAAGCCACCATCAATCAATTAAAAAAGGTAGCTTTACCTGAAACAACTTACATCCTTCAACAATCCCTTTAACACCATCAAACAACAACAATTGCTTATCCCAGATTCTTGGGAAGGATAAAATAGGTGGATAAAAATGCCAAATCCAGTTTAAACATCTGACTGACTGTGTGGTGAACCATTGTAACTAAATTATTAAATGTTATTATTAAAATGTCAAACCCAGTCTAAACAGCTGGATGACTGCGATGAACCAAAATAATTATCTCCAACATTTTCTTATTGTGATCATGACTGAGCAATATTTTGCCACTTTTTTTTAAATTTCTGAGGATTTATCAGCTAATTTAAATGTGTTTAACAAGAATAGACAATATTAATTCAGATTGTTGTATAATACAATAAACAATTCAGCATAAGACATTAGATATTCATTCAATAATGCCCTCCACAGAAGGATATTTTTGGTCCAGGAAGGGAATGTTTGTATTTATTGTTTCTTTTTTTAACCACTAGTTATAATGGGGGAAATACCAACATGTTTGCAGTTACTTTAGGTAATTTGTTTTGGTATAATAGAACATTTGGTACCAGGATGGTAGATAGAGGATACATTAAAAGAAAATCATGGTTGTGGAAGCTGGGATTCTAGTTTCCCTCAGAGTCAAAGGAGGACAGGAGGACAGGTCTGAGACAAGATGAAAGAAAGTGATCTAACAGAAAATTGGGAGAACCAACTGGAACCACAAATTTGTGCATATTTAAGTCTTCTCTTAAGACTTAAATGTGTATAAACACATTGTCAGGCCTGCAGTTATATCCCTTTCAGGATCTTTGGCCTGCCACACTCTCTCTTATTTCATTATGCTGTTTCATTAGTGTAGTAGTTGGGAGGGGGAATAGAAAGGGGTAGAATTGTGGAATGTGTTGTTGTCATTCTTTTCTAGAAGCCCAAGGTCATCTTTTGTTTCCGCACCTCTGCACCTGACCGGAACCAGCTGGGTGGAGATGCCAGCGTGGAAGAAGAAGATTGGACCATGTGATGGATTTGTGGGTGTGGGGACAAAATCATGAACTTTCAACTGGGTGGGAATCCTAGGTATCTTCCAGAATTGGGATTCCACAGATGTGCCAAGATGTCTGACTTACTTAATTGAAACTTTAAGGATCGTTTTGCCTTGGACTGTGATTTAATTCTGCATGATACTTGGAATGCTGACACACATCCTACATTATCCATATGCAGCATCTGGAGGTGGGATAAGAAAGAAAGCACAACTTCTTGAGCAGAATGCCATCATCCTGGAGTTGTCTAAGCTATGGTGGATGATATGCAGATGATGAAATATGGACCTGTCATCTGGAAACAGCCAGCAAGCTACTCTCACATTGGGGCAAGGAGGCAGTGTGGATTTGGTACCAACAGCCACAGTCAAACAGGCCAGTAATGCTATTGCAATACAAGTCCTGAAATATGATATAGCATACACTTCCAAAGTGTATGAAGGAGCTTGTAGGGAGCTACCTTGAATTAGTCTTTAGCTTGAAGGATTTAGGTATGTCTAAACTATTGAAGAGAAGGATTGGAGGAAATATGGTAACTGTTTTTTAGTACTCAAGGAGCTGTCACAGAGAAGAGGGGATTGACTTTTGGTCCAAAGCATCAGAGGGTAGGACAATAAGTATTGGGTGGAAGTTTGCTAAGGAAAGATGCAACCTAAAAGTAAGGAGAATTTTTCTGACAATGAGAACTATTAATCAGTGGAATTGCTTGTCTCCTGGAGTTGTGGGTTCTCTTATCACTGGGGGTTTCCAAAAACAAGATGGACAACATTTGTCCAGGATGATCTAAGGTCTCCTGCCTGGAGTAGGGGGTTGGACTAGAAGATCTCTGATGTTCCTTCCAGTCCTAGGATTCTATGTTCTACATTCAAAGGGGGCAGAGGTTATGGTATGATGGTATGATACTGCTAAGGAATAAGGGCCGGGAGACTCCCATATTCTGCACTGTTCATCTTCTTTGGTTAGGTGGCTTATGTCAAAATCATGGAAACTATCCCTCTTTCAGAAGTGGTGGAATAATAATAATAATATGTAGGCTGTGCCTGAAAGGAATTACTTGTGCTGGGTTAGAATTTGCTGCCAGGACTGCCATCTAACAAAAATGAAGCCTTATTTCCACTGCTTGTCTTCTGATCTTAAACCTTCTGGCAGTGGCAACTAGTTTTTCCTTCCAATTATTTATTAGTTTTGTATGCCGCCCACTCTCGGAAGAGTCAGGGCGGATGTTGTGAAATGTGTTATTTCTACATATGATTCCCTTCAGATTAGGATTATATTTGTGTTAATGGCCTTCTTTAATTCTCCTAAACCACCTCAGCATATTCCACCACAGTGAGTTCAATAGCTCCCTGAATGAAAAGGGCATAATGAAGCTGTCCATTGCCCAATGGATACACTTCACAAGGGGGAAGCTCTTGGTTGATCCAAATCATCCAGTACCTTTCTGTTCAATGGGATCAAAAAAGAAGAAAGAGAAAAATTACTGAGTAGCCCATGGATATTAGTTTTCCCCACAATATCACCTTACATGTCGCCTGTTCTTGCTCGACCAAACTTAATCATTACATCATTAAAAAGGTGATACTGCAGATGGCCATCACCATAAATTGCTCCCATGGCAGCTTGCTGCTTTTCCTTCTATTGTCAAAATATCCTGAATATTTTGTGGCATGTGTCTATCAGATAATCTACATTATCAATTTGGCTGATTCATCAAGTAGCATTTTCCAAATGAACAGATGGAGCAGGAGCAAAACCACAGATACCTATAAAGCAGACACTAGATCCTTATTAGAACTTTTGCAGCATCTTAAATCATCATGAAACTAGACTGAAGTTGTCCTGAACTACAAAACAAATTAGAATGTCAATTCTTAGTGTCTATAAACTCTACTGCACATGGAAATATCTCCTAATAACCCATCTTTTAGGCCTCAACGGACTCTCTCCAATGACTGGGGAGAGAAAGGTAAATGTAGCTTCATACCTGCTGCTACACATATCAGAAGAGAGAAGTAATGTCATGCATAGCCTAACTTCCTGTGTAGGAAGTGTTCAATGCATCAAGCATTCAATGCATCAGCATTCAAGGAAGCATCACCATAAGGCTGAAAATAATTATAAGGACATTATTATTTGGAGTTACTGGATTTATGAGATAACAAGCTCTTCATGTTCAACAAGACATAAGGTTTGGTTGTCCAATGAAAGCATCTCTCTTTCATCTTGGTTGCCTCATTCATGTTAAGAATTTTCCACTCTCGATCTGATGTATCGTTCCAGTACCGAAAGGTGATCTGTAAGATTAGGCTGTGAGGCCTATCCAGGAGCAATTTGGAGCAAGTGAAAGGAGGATTCACCACCACCACCACCACACATCTTTCCTGCATTAGTATTCACTTCAAAAGTTTGAGGACATATGGCTACTGTCTACTCCACACATGGAAAACCATGGATGATGAGTCCAGATCTTTTGTATTCTTATACTAACAGAGAGCAAAACATGGATCAGATTCTACCTCCAGAGACTATGGCCCACTGATAGAGAGGTAAGAGAGACCTCTGAGAGGATTAGAAGATGACTTTCCTCCTTATCGCTGCAGTGAGATTCTTATACAGAAAGCATCAGAGTGTGTGTGTGTGTGTGTGTGTGTGTGTGTGTGTGTGTGTGTGTGTGTGTGTGTCACTCTGTGGCACCTTATCATGAGGAAATAGACATGTCTCCCCACCATCCTCTCTGATGCAGCTGCCTCCACCTGCACCACACTGACATCTGCTGCATGAGAAGAAAACAAAAGGACAGGAGTCAGCTTTCATGGTGCACACAGTCCATTTCTATCTTGCCTTCCACTGCCTGAACACCCACCACTGCTCTAATGTTTAATTGTATTACTGATATTTAAAAAGCCAACTAAATAAAAATGAATAAGGCTGAAAAAGATGAAACAAACTTAACTCAAATACCCCTGAAGACCTATACATATTCTTTCTAGTCTCCATACCGTACACAAGAAAACATCCAAAATATATCCAAAATAATATATTAAAATAATTAGGGCAATATTTTCCCAATTTTACACCCTTCATTAACTGTAATCATCTTTGAGATTTGTGGAGGCCCCCTTTTTTAATAAACTGAAGTGGGACGTTAAAAAAATAGTTTTGCTCAAGGATTAAGTTAAGCAGAATATAGGTAGACTTGCAACCACAAGCAAGCCCCAAATTTTGTTGTTAAGCATGACATTGGTTAAGAGAGTTTTACCCCATTTTACAACCTTTCTTACCACAACTGAATCACTGCAGTTAAATTAGAAGCAGCATTGTTAGTTGAATCGGCCTACTCCATTGATTTGGTCAGAAGGTCACAAAACATGATCACATGATGACCCCAGGACACTGCAACCGTGATACATATGAACTAGTTGCCACACATCCAAATTTTGACCACATGACCAGGGGGACGCTGCAACAGTCATGAGTGTGAAAATTGTCATAAGTCACTTTTTTCAGTGCCATTGTAACTTAAGTCAATAAATGAATGGATGTACGTCTAGGACAGTGTTTCTCAACCTTGTCAACTTGAAGATGTTTGAACTTCAACTCCCAGAATTCCCCAGCCAGTTGAAGTCTAGACATCTTCAAGTTGACAAAGTTGAGAAACACTGGTCTAGGACTATCTGTAGTTGATTGTCAATGTATACATGGACATCCTTTTGCTTTCCAGTCTTATCATGAAAGGGGGGAAGAGAGTGGGTTCCATTCACATTCATCTGAATGGAAGAACTTCCTATGTGAAAGGATTTTTGTTTGTTTTTCCATTCAAGGCTTTTTATTTTTTCATACAAATTATACATATTATAGGAACAAAGAGTTGTCTGTGTCTTTTCTTTTACATCCTCTTAATTACATAGTCCTTTTTTCATCATAGTTTTGTTTTCACTTTCAGCCAAATTATTCGCTTCCATTATTTTCCATCTTTATAGTTATTTTTTCTTAATACATAAACTATATCTTCCATTGCCCCTTCAAAGTTACACCAAATTTTCATTTCTGATTTTCTCCATTGGTATATTTTGCTATAAACAGCATACATCCTCTAATTCAATTTAAACATAAAGAGCATTTCTTTCATTTTTTTTCTACTATTAACTATCATTTCTTTATTTATTTATTAATTAGTTATGTAATAATAACAATCTTACTACTATTCTCTTTAGTCTACTAATATAACCCTTTTTTCCTTTCTTCCCTTTCTTCTTCAAAAGGTTTTGACCATGTTCTCTTGGGCTCCCCAAAGTCCTAGTTTTAATTCTTTTCCTTCTTCTCCCCCTTTCCCCTAACTTCTTTTTCATGTAAGGATTTTTGTTGATGTTGTTAAGATCTCCTTTTTCATGCAAATTTTTAGCTTTCTAGGCCTTTTATAATTATTCTGGCCTGGGAAGGATCCTGGAGAAGCTGTCTATGGAGTGGGCATTTATGGAATATGATTTATGAATGGAATTTGGCCTCAGAATCCTGGAACAGACATTGAAATTTCAAAAGGATATAGCAATCCATTCAGGTGCTTGTATAATGGTATGAGCCTCAAAGAATAAATATTTTTAAATGTCTGAATATTCATAAGACCACCACATTTTATAAGGTTTCTGCAATCTTTCTCTTATGTTTCTTGTGATCTCACATGAAAACCCTAAAACCTTTTATATTCCCATAGATGATCTTTAAACTAGCTTGCTTAGACTTGCTGATGACAATTTGAATGAACATGGGTGCCTTGAGGTTGTGGAGGGGATGCTATACCTCTGCATTCAAGGAATTGAACTACCCTTGGGGAAACACATGAAGTTAATATAAATGGGTAGGACTTTGCCATGAGAATCAAGATAATAATTTGCACACCAGGAATCTGGGTGCCCAACATTTATACCTGATAGATGTAGCAATGATTCTTTGGATATAAAGGCAAATGGGAACATAGAAAATGAGGTAGTTGGATATCTAAACAAAATAAGGGATTCTTTGACAGATAAAGGAAATCAGAATAAGTGAGAGAGGAAGATCAATCTGAAGCAGTGAAAGAAAGTGAAAGGAAGAAACCAAAACACAAAGGTTGGAAATGACAGAAAATATTTGGAGTTCGGTGTGCAAAAACGTGTCTTCTAGATCAACTGGCAAGAAACAAATTGAGAAACTCAATGTGACACAGAACATTTTGGCCGACAGACAAAAATGGCTAGGAAAAAGAAAAGAAAATGCTAAGCAATAGCAATAGCAATAGCAGTTAGACTTATATACCGCTTCATAGGGCTTTCAGCCCTCTCTAAGCAGTTTACAGAGTCAGCATATTGCCCCCAACAACAATCCGGGTCCTCATTTTACCCACCTCGGAAGGATGGAAGGCTGAGTCAACCCTGAGCCGGTGAGATTTGAACAGCTGAACTGCAGAACTGCAGTCAGCTGAAGTAGCCTGCAGTGCTGCATTTAACCACTGCGCCACCTCGGCGCAGGAAGTAAAGGGGAATCAGATTGATATTTAAGCCAAGACAGAAAGATTATTTAAAAGTTAAGCAGCTTAAAAAAGTAAAAGAGAGAAAAGAGACAAAGCATTCCACATAGGAGACCAACTGACCAGAAGCCCACAGCTTAGTTCAAGGAAGGGGATTGGCAGATGCTTCCCACTGGAGAAGAGCATCAGCTGGAGAGATGATTGAGGCCAAAAGAATGACAAGCTGGCTCAATATGTCAGAGCTGGAGAGAAGACAGTGATGTGAAGAACTGACCAACAATCCACTTGTCCTTGGTCAGAGCAAGGAAGAAAGAGACACCAGAAAGAGCCAAGAGGAAGGGAGAAATAACATCTTCTTACGATTTTTGCAAAATATTGAATTGTGGAAATGGGCTTGGGTTTAAAATGCACTGGCTTTTGAAAAGAACCTACATGACTGCTGGATGACAGAAAGGAATTGCATTCTCAAGAAAGCCTCAAGATTTTATTGAAGGAAGAGTTCATTCCCATTAAGTTCAAAAGTTATTGTTGTGTAAATAGAGCCCTTGAAGAGCATTCGGAGACTTCAGCTTATTCAGAATGCAGCCGCGCGAGCGATTGTGGGTGCACCTTGGTACACCCACGTTTCACCTATCCTCCGCGAGCTGCACTGGCTGCCTGTTGGACTCCGGATGCACTTCAAGGTGCTAGTCGTTACTTTTAAAGCCCTACATGGTATTGGACCTGGGTACTTGAGAGACCGCCTCCTGCCAATTACCTCCCTATGACCAATTAGATCCCACAGATTAGGCCTCCTCCGAACACCATCCGCTAGCCAATGTCAACTGTCGACCCCTCGGGGGAGGGCCTTCTCTGTGGCTGCTCCGGCCCTCTGGAACAATCTCCCCGTGGAGATTCGGACCCTCACCACTCTTCAGGCTTTCCACAAAGCTATCAAGACCTGGCTGTTTCGGCAGGCCTGGGGCTGATGAGTTCCCAGCCCCACTTGAATTGTTGCGACTGTTGTGTTGTTTTTAATCTGTTTTTTGTATTTGTTTTTGTCTTTGTTTGTTGTTGTATTTCCCCCCCCCCACCTTGTTTGTTAGCCACCCTGAGTCCCTCGGGAATAGGGTGGCATACAAGTGTAATAAACATTGAACATTGAACAAACACTTTGTATCTCTGTCCTTGTCTGTGTATTTGTACATATATGACTATCTATCATCTATCTATCTATCTATCTATCTATCTATCTATCTATCTATCTATCTACCTACCTACCTACCTACCTACCTACCTACCTACCTCCCTCCCTACCTACCTACTTATCTACCTACCTACCTATATCTCCATCCCTCCACCATCTACCTATCCCTATCTCCATACATACATCTGCAGCTGTAGACCTGTGTAGTCATTCTTTTATGAAAAGTAGTACAAGCATTGTTTAACTTTGGTTCTGGATTCAAGTAACAAAATGTATCTGTGGTGTTTATTCATAACTACATGTCTTTTGGGACATTGAATTGGGGGGAGCACTCACAGAACCCCTTGCTGGGAAGGAAGCTAGCAGCAGACTTGGTTGAAGGAGACCAAATAGGAATAAGAAAAGAAACTGCTGAGACCAGGCAGTTAAAAGTTTCCATTGGTGACAGTTTTTGGAACCCAGGATGGTCTCCTAGGCTCCATTTCTTAGTATGTTGAAAAATACTATTGGGGAAAAGAATATGTGATGTTCTTCTACAAATATAAAACTGTTTATAGTAATTTAAAATGTAACGTGTTGTTTTTCTCTCTTTTCTGAAGTAAACTTCAGAACTAGAATCTTCCGAGGCATCTTTCAAAACTTGGACTTGTATGATGATCTTTATTTTTAACAAGTCTCTCTCTCCTTTGTAAATCACTTAACCTGCCATTGTAATTCTGGTCTACTATGCTGCCTTTTGACTTACAGTCCTACCTGCTTGTCACTGAGTAGGTGACCTAACCTTCTCAATTTGTAGATAATATAAATGCCTCTCCTGGGATCTTTTGATGTCCATTAAGTGGAACAACGCTCATTTTCCTTTCTCCAGGGTTTTTAATAAATGGAAGCACAGGGGCAGTTATGGAAATCTAGAGGATTGAAGAATAAACAAATTATCTCATCAGTGATGTTTTTATCAGTAAGGGGCAACAACAGCTATAAGCCCTTCCTTTCTTACGTACACATTTCAAGGGAGTTGCTTGAGTGCATTCAGGGGAACATATTTTAAAATGAGCAGTGTCAATTATTGCAGGTCAGGCATCACAAACATGGCAGGGTAACAGGGCTTTCTCCATTAGCATGACAGCTAATGGATTGCTCCTCCATTAGCATCTTTGCTCCAGGGAACCCAGGAAGAGAAGCAGAAACTGGTTTTGTTGCTTCCACCTGTTGGTGCTGTGAATAAATTCTTTTACTGGAAAATGAAATGTCTGAAAAAATCCAGCATATTTAAAGAACAAAGTATTGATCTCATCCTGTATGGCTTTTAAATATATCATTCCTAACGACAAAGGCTTAAAGTTCTTGACCAAGACTGTAATTCTCATTTAAGTCCTGGTGTCACATAAAGAAGATCTTTATAGCACTTCCAGTATTATTTGTTCTTATTTATTAAAAGACTCAGGACACATAAAACAACTTCAGGTTTAGAACTTTTATTGATCACTTTCGGAACTAAAAGCTTTGCATAAATGCAGACACTCATCATGCACAGAACCTAATTCAGTGTGATGGCTTCAAAATGCTACATTTCCCATCCACTTTTATAGCTTTCGACAAGTGTTGGCCAATCTCAGATTGATACCTTTCTCGTTCTTCCTGGTACCTTTTTACTTGAATGCCATTGCCTCATTCACTTCACATGAGAGCTACGTGTGAGAGAGATATAACTCTGTATACAATGGTGAACTTTTATGAACATTTAGATCATCTATAATCCTACATCACAGGTATCAAACGCATGGTGTTATGTTGATGTCATATGATGTGTCAGGGTTCCAAGTAACACCCACAATGAAAGAAGACTCCTAGTGTGGTTCTCTCGATGCTACATATTTTCATATATGGTGGACTTGTCAAAAGGTTAAGGCATTTTGGATAAAAATGTGGTGGATTATGCAAAATATTTTTAAAAGAAGGATAAAGTTTACTCCTCAGTTATTTTTATTAGGTATATGTACTGAATTTACAGCAGTGGAGACTAATTTGGTTCTGCACTTAATAATGGCAGCAAGACTGTTGGTGGCGCAATACTGGAAGAAGGAAGACTTGCCTACAACTCAAGAGTGGACATTGAAAGTCACAAACCTAGCCGAGATGGCTAAAATATCGGCATATCTTAAAGACCATTCAAATGAGAGATACAAATGAGACTGGAAAAAATGGATTGACTATATACAAAACAAATACGGGACTAAGAAATTACAGATAGCCTATGCTTAAGATTAGGAATAATCTAAACTGCTTAAAGTTAGTGCAACAGGAAGAAGCTGAGTTTAATGCAGAGATGTTATTAACTTATTTTTTTATTTCCTTTGTCTTAATATATTTTAGACTGAATTTGTTAAAAACCTATACCGTGTACGGGCTCTGGGAAGTCGGGGGGGGAGGGAGGTGGGGTGTTGGGGGGGGAGGGGGGATATATAGTATGTGTTAGATTTTATAGTAACGCAATTGCACTTGTATACTGTTGCTCTTTAATTTCACTGTAAAAATAGGACAAGCTGAATATATTAATAGATAGTAGAAATACACCGAAGGGAGGAGTAGAGGGTTAGAAGAAAGAGGAGTAGAGAGGGTGGGAGAGAGGACGGGAGGGAGGGTGAGAAGGAAGGGAGGGAATGTACTGGGAGAGAGGAGTGATAAAGGGGGAGGGGAAGTAGGGTAGAGGGGAATGTTGGAGGGAAGAAGGAAAGTTGGAGGGGGGCGAAAGAAAGGGTGTATGGAGGGTCGAAGTGGTACATTGGGTTTGTATTTTTGGGGGTATTGTTGACAAGAGGAATGGCTGTGTTTATTCTTTAATGTTATATGGCCCCGGTTATGCACAGTATATATGTGACTGTACGAAATGAAAATGGAAAATAAAAACACATTTACGAAAGAAGACTCCTAGGCTTGAGTTTCCTCAAAGTTCCATTTCATTAGAGATGCCATATTGGCACATCTGGGAAAACCCGAATCAGAAAGCTTCCAGGTTTTCCCCACCCAAAAGAAAGTTCAAGTCTCTGCCCAGCATCTACATGTCCATCACATGATCCAATTAGGCACCATCCCAAACTGGAAGTGCCTCCCAGTTAAATCATCACAGCTGCAGGGCAAGGTGTCCATGACTCCCTGAGAAAAGTATGTTATTTTGACTATATATCACCCATACTCCATATAATTCCCCCCTCCCATTTTCCCACAGTAGAAAACATGGCAGGCCTGAAGGCGCAATGTAAAAGGAGAGGATAGGACACTCCCCCCCCGTCAGCAGAAAAGTGTGTCCTGTAATGAGAGTAATTCAGAGGGTTAAAATCATACTCCTAACCACCTCTCCTTCCATGTCTGACATGAGTTTTTCCCCTTTGTGGAACTGGGATGGGTGTGGCCTGCATGTGATGCTGCCAGCCCACGGGCCACCCGTTTGATATCCCTGTCCTACATGGTCTGGCCTACAATAGTTTGAACTTCTTCAAGTTTCTATTACTAAGCCAACAACATATAGAACAGGAATTGAGCAGCTGTCCCTCTCCCTGTCATCTGTTACCCTGTTTCCCTGAAAATAAGACCTCCCCGGATAGTAAGCCCAATTGGGCTTTTGAGCGCATGCGCTAAAATAAGCCCTCCCCAAAATTAAGCCCTCCCCAAAATATTGCAATACAGCAGCAGCCATGAGGTGACCACACTCACTGCCTCCTGCACCTCAAAAATAATAAGACCTCCCTGAAAATAAGGCCAAGCGCTTATTTCAGGGGTCAAAAGAAAATAAGACCCTGTCTTATTTTGGGGAAAACACGGTACTATCTTATCATCATCACCTTGCAGTCAACCCACTCATTCCCTTTTCTTCCTTGGCATAGCTAAACTCCAGTTTGTTGCTTTCAGTTTTTCTTGTGAACCTACGTTCCATCTGTACTTTCATTTTTCTAAATATATTTATGGAATTATGAGCAACTTGCTGGTATATCACTATGGTGATTACCTCCATATTCCATACTTACCCTTTTTAACCCTTAACTCCACCCAAAGTTCTCCATGCATCCATAATTATTCCTAAACTGCTTCCAGTTTTTGCATCATTGGAAGGATGTGAGATTCTATTGCTGGTGTCTTATTTTTGGAAAGGTCCCAAATTCTCCTTTCTCTCAGTCACTTAAGGATTCCTTTCCATGGAATCGTACTGAGTAACCTCTCTTACCTTACTGAAATTGGTTCTCTTGAAATCTAGTGTGTTAATAATGGTGATCCTATTATTGTAGGTCTTGAAGTGCAAGATGAAGTGGCTACTTCATTCCAACGTTCCCACTGTTTTTACCTGTTCATCCAGCTCTTTCCTGTTGTTAAGATCATATCTAGGACACCCAATCCCTATTTTTCCTTCAGACTTTTGGAAAAATAAAACCATCAGCAGTTTCATTGAGAAATTGTCTGGGATTAGCAGCACCCCTTTATAATAAGAACTTGTCTTTTCCCCTTCTTTATATTCTTATTAAATGTTCTTTCTTATTCTTACTCTCCTGCATCTCAATATACATGCGAATTACCTTTACATATAACTTCCCTTTCTCTTTTATCTGACCCATTATACCTCAGTTCATTAGTTTTATCCAATCAGCTTCTCCAGATAATTCAGTTATCCAAGAGAATCTGAAAGATCCATTCACTGCAATGAAAATACAGATTTAGATACAGATTTAATATTCACATTGTGCTGCATGGATCTGAATTTAAACCTCTGACATAGAAACACATGACTTTAAATCCATTTTTTAAAATTTTGTTCATAAGGTAGTACAGAAATATTATTGTTAGTTGGAGGATAGATACGTATTTGTGGAAGTATGCATTTTATATTCGTGACTGATTACCTTAATGTATGGATTTCTATATATTCTAAGGATTTGGGAAATCATTTTCAAAACATGCTCAGCCCTAAAAGATTACATCTATATCTATGTATATCTACATATCTATATCTGTCTTTCTATCAATATCTATGTATCTATATCTATCTTTTAGGGGCAAGCATGTTTTGAAAATAATTTGGAAGATGCCTTTTGAAAATGCATTGAAAAGTTGTAAAAAAATACATCAGCCTACAAAAGTAGTGTGCTTATGTTCCTCTTTCATCTAAAATAAATCACCTTTCCTGAACAATTGAAGGACACATAGTTCTAAAGCATATTATTGTAAGACACTGCATCAAATGACTTTTCTCTAAGTCATTCAGAATATGTATTTTCATTCATAACTTCTCCATCGATGTACCACCCCCCAAGCAACAATGTTAAATACACCAGTCATTATAAATATGGCAATACTGATTAAAAAGAGAATCATACACACCTTTTAAAAATTGTGAGGGACTACAAAGTCAGAAAAAAGTATTGACTCATTCCGAGCGAGAGGTTTTTGTAACATCTTCACACATACTATCGGATTTGCTTTGTATCTCGAGGCTAATTGAATTATTGGCTTTGATCTTTAAAGATCCAAGCAATTTAGGAATAGGAAATTCATAGAACTGGGCCATGTGTCCTATATGTTCTTGCTGTCTATATTGTCCTTTCAGCAGTACGATATAACAAGTCAGCCTTCTTAGTTATGATTTCTGTAATGTTATTGTTTATATTGCACATTAACTCTATATGTATTGCACATTAACTCTATATGTACCATCAGTTCAAACTCACCAAAGTGATGCAATAGTGTCTTCAGCTGGTACTAGCTGCTACCATGTTCTTTTCCCCCCTTCAACCAGGATTATAGGAACAAGGTCTTAAACTCAGGATCTGGTGTTCTGTTGAAGAAGACTAGACTTTCTAAGGCATATTACCCAATTGCAACTCCTCACTACAGAAATTGGCATCAAAACTGTCAGCATTTAGAATTTATTAAGGACATACAAGAGCAAAGAAGAACCCCAATGTATGTCAGGCTTAAAGAAAAGGATTAGACTTCAAAAGAGGAAACATGAACAAAGGAACAATGGGTAGGCCCATCTAAGATTACGCTGCAAAGGAAGATTAGCTTTGAAGAAAACCAGCCTTGAGCACATACAATACAAAGCCAAACACCACCACTGTTACTTAATTACTCCCTGCACCTAGAAGCCTGTGTGGATTAGATTCCTTCCTGTGTACTGGCAGATTTCTCCACACAATTTATGGATCATACATAGGCTTTCAAATTCTTTCTTTTCCTTTGCACAGCTGGTAGCTATTCCCAGGGAAATTCAAAAGAACAAAAAGTATTCAGCAAGTTTCTCCCTTGCTATTTAACCTCAGAAGAAAAGGAAGTTGTTGCTGCTGATGGATTTGTCCAGCCAGTAGACTTAGCTTGCTAAGGGATTGTTAAAGGAGTTTAGTCATTAGGTCACTTGTGCATGCATTCTGACCTAACACAAGTCTCTAGAAGCTGATACTCTGAAAAGTCCATGTTTATTGATTGATTGATTGATTGATTGATTGATTACATCCCATCAAGTCACTTATTGATTGTTAGTGACCAAATAGATTTTGTCCATGATGATCTGTTCCTAATCTAGTCCTTCAGCTCTTCCAATGTTGTACTCATTGTCATTGTAACTGGATCTGTCCCCCTTGCTCCTGGCCATCATCTTCTCTTTCCTTCCACCTTCCCCAACACTAGAGCCTTCTCCAGATAGCTAGGACTTCACATAATGTGTCCAAAGTAGGGTGCTTTGAGCCTGGTCATTTGAAAACTCTGCGCCCCTCCACATCTACTGTATCTATATATTAGTTAGAATTCTTTATTCGCCAAGTGTGATTGGAGACATAAGGAATTTGTCTTCGGTGCATATGCTGTCAGTGTACATAAAAGAAAAGATACATTTGTCATGAATCATAAGGTACAACACTGAATGATAGTCATAGGGTACAAATAAGCAATCAAATCATATTAGGAAACAATCAATATAAATCGTAAGGATACAAGCATCAAAGTTACAGTCCTACAGTCATAAGTGGGGAGAGATGGGTGATAGGAATGATAAGAAGATTAATAGTAATAGTAATACAGACTTAGTAAATAGTTTGACAGTGTTGAGGGAATTATTTGTTTAGCAGAGTGGTGGCATACAGGAAAAAACTGTTCTTGTGTCTAGTTGTTCTGGTGTGCAGTGCTCTATAGCATCATTTTGAGGGTAGGAGTTGAAATAATTTATGTCCAGGATGTAAGAGGTCTGTAGATATTTTCAGGTCTTCAATGGAAGGTAGGTTGGTAGTAATTGTTTTTTCTGAAGTTCTAATTATCCTCTGAAGTCTGTGTCTGACTTGTTGGGTTGCAGAACCAGAATCCTAACCTAACCATTAGTGTTGCATTAGGATGATTAAATGCTGTCCCCCCCAAAAAAATAACATTCAAAAGCAAAGATTGAAAGTTTGCGCTTGTCGTGGAGATGTTCTCAAGTTCAGTGGTCTTCATTTCAAGATAGGACTGGAAAATGCATTGTTTCCTGTTCTGTAAAATGGCTGCCAAACTATCACTACAACCCAAACTGGCCAATAGGTCTATTTTAATGCTAGTGTACCCTATACATTAATCAGAACAATCAAAGGCAACATAGGAAAACATTAATTTTTGTTTCAATTCTGCAAAATCAGGACAGATTGACTTTAACGGAACGTATTAAATAGAACCTTGAGATACCATCCCGTTTTTTACTGTCATCACAATTTTTTTTTGTTTTAGTTTAGCAAGAGCAGAAATATACTGTGAATGATAACAATGAAGTTAGCCATTAGAAGTTTGCTGACAAACAAGGTGGTTGAAGAAGCTAAATAATTCAGAACGATCCCCCATCATATATTGATTGAGCATAACATTTCTTGCTAGCCAAAGGTAGGTGTATGGGGGAGAGAATGATGATTTGCATTGGAAAAAATGTTCCTTGTCATTCATTTTTTTCTCCGCATTAGCCAAAAGCTTTGTCTTCGGGCTTAAATTTAGCTTCATTCTCCTGCAGGTAAGTTTGCTGTAAATTCTAGCCTGAGGGTATACTTTTTTACTTTGTATTTAATGCTGTTTGAAGCTGCTTGAGTGAAACTTGTGAAATTCCCAGCATTGCAGGAGAGGTTTGTGTTTTCCATTTAACCCCTGAGTTCTGACTTGGTGCTCACAAATTGTCTGAGAGGGAAGCATTTCCAGAAGGGTAAAAATTATAGGGTGGGGAGGGAAGCCAAGGCACCAGGTGAATTTGAGGGTCTCCTTATTTTCACACTTAGATTGGCAGAGTACCATAAAGGAAAGCTCAGAGTACCAGCTACGCTCTCAGAACTGAGACCTGGAAGTTAATACATTTTTAGCATTGATCAAACAAACTTAATTTAAGATTGCTCCTTGTGCTATAACTACTTGGCATGCTCTACAGCTTCCTTTTTTTTCTTTTTCTTTCTTTCTTTTTTTTTCTTTTTTGCTGTTGTAAGATTCACAGCCTATAGCTTTTGGCAGTCCCAACAGAGTAAGCTCTTTCCACTAACAAAATACAAAATGCAAAATTAATAAAAGGACTCTTTGAAACTGACAAATGTGCCTGAGGCAAACTATCTGCCCAGCAGCTGGTTAAATTTTAATCAGTTACCCCCCCCCTTTTAGTCCTATATATCTTTTGTATAGAGATTCTTAGTCTGAGTGTGGCCAAAGTTTGTTTTAAACATATATATGTGTGTATTTCCTAATAAGTAAATCCCTCATTCTCTCTATCCTTCCTTATTTCCTCAATAGTATTCTTTACTAAGGTGTTACACAACTGAACAATAACTTTTGAATGATTCAGAATCATAAAATACGAGAGAGAGAGAGAGAGAGAGAGAGAGAGAGAGAGAGAGAGAGAGAGAGAGAGAGAGAGAGAGAGAGAGAGAGAGAGAGAGAGACTGACTTATTTTTAATTTAAGAAACATTAGAAAAAAACACACTTAGTATTAATCTACAAAGAACCTCTAATGTAACAGAATTAACACAATATAAAACCTTCCTGATTGTGACTTGGAAAATTTAACCAGCTCTAGAATACAGATATTTGAATCCTTATTCAGGCTAGATTAATGGATTGTATTACAGAAAAGACACTACACTGGTTATTTGTCAATATTTTGCAGGTCAAGGATAAGCGTTATTTTTAACTTGTAATGTCTTAAATGGTTTAAATATATCCTCATCAGAGGTAGTATTCAGCTGGTTGGAACCAGTTCGGCCAAACTGGTGGCTCAGATGATCAGCTAGCCCTGCCCACCTGCCAACTGCTCTATCTGTCCTTTATTTCCTGCTTTCTAAGTCGTCTCAATCGTGCTACACATCTGATTTTCCCCCCTTGCTGTTCTATTTACCATTGCTGACTTGGAAGGTAAGCAGCTGAGCCTCTAAATGCTCCATTTTCAGTACTGGGCGCAAGTGCTTTAGGTATGCATGTGCCTCACTGAACTGGTTGTTAAACTGGCAGCATCCCAACACTGATCCTCATTGGCTATATTGAAGGACTTTGTGGATCCTAGGCCTACTTTCCATATCTCTGGTATACTATGTATTTAGTAGAGTGTGGGTACTTTTTGTTATGATGTGAAATTTTCTAAATGAGTAGGGTAGAATCAGATCCTCATCAAATGTTTCTTCTGTTTACAAATGGTTAGATCATTCCTCTTACTGACTCAGGAATTCTGAGAGTTGAAATTCACACATCTTAAAGTTGCCGCAGTTGAGAAACATTGGATGCCCTCACTCCTAAATTTATCTTTCACTTCCCAAAGACTGGTAAATAAAGTAAATATGAATTGTTTCACACCCACAATTGGCATGTAAGCACACATCATGCATAAAAACAAGAATCTAGGTTCTTTTAGCATCAAGTTAAAATCTTGCAATTTACCTGCCATTCTAAATTATGGATTTTTCAGCTAGTTTGATGCAGTAATATACTTTCCAATTTAAATAAGTATCCAATGTTTTAGATAGTTTTGATCTGAACTGATATTAAAGTGTTGTGTTTATTACCCTGACACCTACTTGGAAGAATATAAGTTTCATAAATTCTTAGGATAAATAGTTAAATAAAGCAGAACAATCTATAAGGGACATGTTCTTGTTGCAATTATTGCAAGCTGTAAAATAAAATAAAATAGGAAATCTGGAACTGTACTGGGCTAAACTAATGTTGTCATACTTATTTGACTAGAGTCTCAGAATCTGTTTCTGCATTTGGATTCTGATATTATGAGTAAGTATAATGCATTGATGAGTGTTGTGTTTGTCTCCTATACCACAGATCTATATGAACTAAAAGAGTGGGAGGAACATTAATTAAGGGCCCGAAAGAACCAAGTGAATGTTTATATCGACATCCTAAATCACCTAAGGAAAATAACCTGTGCTTTACTGAAAGAATATCAAGGTTGATCAAACTCCTTTGAGATTTAAATCAATCATTCTAGGACAGATTTAGAAAACCAGCCTGGAAAAGGAATACCACAGAAATTGAATCTAGAAATAAGGGGCAGAATTAAGCTTTGAATGGTTCTGAACAGTGGGTTATCTTACTTTTTAAATGCTATGTTCATGGATGGAATTTATGCAAGCCTTTTAAACGAATGGATTAAGATTAAGGAATTGAATCTAGTTCAAGATCAGAGGTGGGTTGCTCCCAGTTTGGCCCGGAATGGGCGTACCCGTAGTAGTGGCAGCAGGGGGCTCTGCCCACCCACCCGGATGCTTCTGCACATACACAGAAGCGTTGTGTGCACACACAAGCAAACCGATAGTAAAAAATGGAAACCCACCACTGTTCGACATCTGTATTTGAAGATGAGTAAGTCAGTTACACAGTTCATAATATTACCAGGAAGAGATGAAAGAGATGCACACAATTTGATTACAATTTATTCTAAACCAAGTTTAGCTTGCTTTTCCAATGGAAATTGGTGAACCTTGTTATCAGATAGCAGGCAACTCTGGGTTGATCACATTATGTTTCTTTCTCTGTGCTACTTACTTGCAACTTACATGAGAAATAGATTACATACGAAGGGAAAACAATAGTCTCTCCACCTACATCATTGCAGATGTAGATGTGACATGATTTGATCCAAACTCTAGGTGACTTGTCTACCCCTAAAGTTATATTCAATGTATTTTGGAAGATGGCAATGTTCTCTAAAGATTCATTTAGAGCACGAGTGTTAAACTCATCACATCACATTGTTGTAACGTAATGCTTCGCAATGTTTTCCCCTTTGCGGAGCTGGGATGGCTGTGGCCTGTGCATGACACATCTTGGCCCATGGGCTGCCACTTTGACACCCCTGATTTAGAGTGATCTTGGATTTATCCATCATTCGAGGCACAAGTAGCCTTGCAACCTTAGCATTCAAGATGAGTTATACCAACTACCATGCAATACAGCAGTGACAATCAATGCAAGTCAATTTTTGAAGATAAATTAATTTTGTTTCTATGTTGTTTTCTGTCATTATACCACTGCAACCCATCTTTTCGACTGGTTTCCCTGGATATCCCAGTCTACCACACAGATATTTATTTATTTAATTACTAGAAAATGTGGTTCCGGCATGATCATTTAATTAGTCAAGACCTCATGACCCTGAGAAGACATCAGTGAAACTCCTTGTGTTTTCTGCGAGTTATAAAAGCGTGAGCAATGCTCACTTAATGCAATGACTTGCTTATCTGGAAGCCATGTTTTGATTAGGAAGGTTTATATATCTGCTAGGATCCAGCAGCTGCCAATTTAACTCAGAAGCTACCAAGTACAACCAGTTCAGGAAGAAACATGGTGCAGGTAATTGGTTTATTAGACTTTGTGTATGTTTACACTAGTGTTTTTAAAGCAGCAATGGACAAACATGTTTCAAAATGGGAAGTTTCTATATAATGGTGCGCCTGAGGCACTACAATAAGCTCAGAAAGCCTCAGGCAGGGCAGAGATACACCTCTAGATAGAAGATTCTGCTTCAGGTGGAAACACTTTCATGCTACCTCTTGCCTGCAGTAATCATATATCTTTGTCTCAATTACCCCATATGACAATTCACAGGAAAAAAAGTCCCAACCTCTACATCGCCAGAAATAATTTGAGATCTCATCTGTCTATAGGTTTCTTAATGTGGTATCTTTAATGGTTATAGTTTCCTCTCACTTTCAATAAAACTTTCTACATTATACATTGTAAACTTTGATAAGTTAATTTATGATAGCAAGGTACAGCAATAGGTAGAATTAGCACACCAGATCTTAAAGTGTGTCAGCATATTAATCATTTTAATTAATAATACACTTAATAAACTAAAAGTATTCTTAATTTCTAAGACCATTGAAAAATATTTGTTGCATACATTTCTGAAATTTCAGTGTACTGCTTCAACCCAGTAGTTATCAAATATGTTCTGAGTCTTGTGCATTGACCAGCTATTTGTATATGGGGGGGGGGGGGAAGTGTGGAATAGTGTGACATGATTATGTACCACTTATCATCTATTCTTAACCTGATTGTTCATCATGTAGTTTCTAGATAAACATGTGAGGCTCTCAGGTAAGTTTCTATCTCTATCTCTTTGTGTTGCATTTTCTGTCTGACTTCTATTAAATCAAAAAATTATGACCTGATTATGGATCCTGTATTAGTCATGAAATTGTGGTGTCATAGGCACAATCTTGGAAGGTATTGATGATGTTCTGCATTGGTTTGTTTTCCCCTCCTCCTCACGCATAAATGTATACAGTAAGACAAAGATGTTCTTTGTTATAGCTATAATAATTAACCCAGCACTATAAACTCAATGAAAATATCTTAAATTATGTTCACATGTTAAATTTTATATGGTGTTAATAGCCAAATATTCATCACTTCCATCTTACAGAAACCACCACTAGGGGTGCTCTCTGAGCTTGCTTGTTTTATTACAGACATTTCATTTTCCAAACTAGGTAACACCATCAGCGCTACTGTAGTAAGAAGTGCAGTTTGCTGTCAGTTTAGATTCTAGTGCAGGGGTGTCAAACTCAAGACCCATGGGCCAGTTCCGGCTGGTGGGGTGCTTAGATCTGGCCCACAGGGCTGCCCTGGAAACAGCAAAGGACCAGCCCGCAGTGCATCTACCAGCAAAAATGGAGCTCGTGAGGGCCACCCACAGCCCCCCCCCAGCTCAATTTTCATTGGCAGAGGGTTGTAGGAGGACATCCCAGCCAAAACAGAGCTTGCGAGTGCTAAGTCCTCGACCTGCAACTGGTCCTAAAGTCCTCTACTTATGACCAGCCACAAGTCCTCAACTTACAACTGACAGCCCGCAACAGCCAACCCACACCTGATTGGCTAAAGCGCGGCTGGCTGAGCGCGGGCTGCCAGGAGCACTCCCATTGGTCACCCTGCTTGACAGCTCCGTATAAATAGCTGTCAAGCAGGGCGAGGTGCTGAATTCCGCTTGTATATAGTTCTTGCTCTGTTTGCAATAAAGCGTTGTTCCAACTTACCTCAGCCGCCTCATGTCTTGTCCATCCTTCAGTCTTTTATAGCAAGGGCTGTGCACAGGCTCCCCAAGCTCTGTTTTCACTGGCCGAAGGTTGCAGGAGGCTGTTGCAGCCTAAAACAGAGCTCAGGAGCCCATTTTCGTTGGAAGAGCACTCGAGCCACCACAGGTGCCTCTTCATACAAGTAATCAAGTGATATAATGCTGGCCATACCCATCCTAACTCCCCACCCCACCCTGCAAGGTCAATACTCTGATGTCGCCCTCAGCGAAATCGAGTTTGACACCCTTGTTCTAGAGGCTTGCCTGTCAATGTTGATCTTAGAGATTCTTTGGTTGAGCGGTTTACTGATGGCTCTTTGGCAGTTCATTGATTGGAGTATTGTTTACTTGATTGTTGGTCTGGAGTTAATCTATGCTGATCTGGATGCTGATTGCTGGCAGAAAGGTGCTTGGATCTTTTTGTTCTTTTCTGGGCTGAGTGATAGTCTCTTTTGCATAGTTGTTGTTAATGTCTATGTGTCTATTAAGGGCTGATTTGTCAGAGTGCCAGGCTTCTAGAAATGCCCTGGCATTTTTGAACTTGGCTTCGTCTAGGATGATCACATTTTCCCAATTGAAACTATAAAACCTGTCTATGTGTTGTGAAATTAAAGGATTGGCATCATGTCTTCTGACTGCTAGTTGGTGTTCATGGATGCGTTTTACTAGTCTTCTGCCTGTTTAGCCTACATAGTTTTTGTTGCAGTCCATACATTGTATATTGTAAATGACTCATGTTTTTTCTTCTGGGATTGTTGGTTCTTTTGGTCTGTTTAGGAAGTTTTGAAATAATGCTTTAAAAATAATACATGGAACAATACAATAAAAAATGATACCATTCAAATTCTAACAAACTCTAATGGTGTGGATATTCTTCTACCTGCTTATTTGCCAAAGGTTGTATGGAATGCATATCTCTTATCTCAAAGTCTAAAAGGTTGGAAAGCCATATTTCTGCAATTTATTTATTTTTTTTAAATTGTAAGTTGCCAAAAAATGTAAGTTTAGTAGCATATAAATTTTATGAACATATTTATTACACAGTGCTTATTAGTTCCAACTCACAATCTTATGATACTGATTTCTTCTTGATCCTAACAAAAAACATTAATTCTAATCATAAGTAAATACATACAAACATGCATACAATACAGTTGACCTGACCTAATTTCTGGTTCTGGGTGAGATCTGTAGGCTGTATCATAAAGTCAAGAAAGGAAGAAATTACCTATCAGAAACAGAGAGGGGGAAGGGAGGGAGGGAGAGAAAGGGGAGAGAGAGATGAAATCCTTGAGTATTCCTTATCTCTGAATTTTCCAGTATCTCATTGCTTATATACTCTATCTTCATATGCTCTGTGGCTTTTGAAGAGCATTAATCTTTCTGTCAAATTCATGGATGCTAGCTTCAAAGGAGTTAAATCATTTCAAGGGGGGGAGGTTTGAAACTACTTGAAAAGTATAATGATAGGCTTGATAGCTATGTGAATTATCTTGTATTATAACCAGAGGTTGAATGGCTACAAACGAGGCAACCCTAAGAAATCTGGAAGTTTTGTGATCAGATAATTATACTGAAGAGGGTCAGGTCAGTACATACACTTAACCTGATGGATGATTTCACCAGGCAGCATCCTGATCCTAACACACACATACAGATGAATACAATAAATGAGTGTCTTGATTAATCCAATGTACGAAAGGTAAAATTATAGAGAAGATAAAATACAGAGGTGTGGCTGATAGAAGTGAATCCTACAAGCACTTCCATAAACCATCTATCAAAGCTTTACACTATAAACCCTACGATAAGAATTTCTGAGCAAGTTCCTGATTTGTTTTTTTAAAAATAGTTTTTCCATTTTTTTCCTCTTATTTGAGAAATCCAGCTTAAGACAGAAACTATAATAAAAGATATCAGCATGTCATCAGAATCATAGCCAGGAAAAAAAAATTGAAGAAAAGACACAAATCCCATAACTTTAGACTTGGGGAAAGATCTGAAGGCATAGGCGGTTCCCACTACGGTAGCAGTTTTAGATAGCCAAGCACTATAGAAACTATTGCCACTTATAGAACCGTCTCATTTTTGGAAACTGTAATTTAGAGGCAGAGTAGATATTTTATAGCAACAACAATATCAATAGCATTTCAACTTACTGTATATAACACCCATAATGCTTTAGAGCACTGTCTGAGCAGTTTACAAAGTCAGCATTTTGCCCTCAACAATCTGGGTCCTCATTTTACCGATCTCGGAAGGATATAAGGCTGAATCAACATTGAGCCCCGTCAGGATTGAACTCTTGGCTGTGGGCAGAGTTAGCCTGCAGTACAGAATTCTAAGTACTGTGTCACTAGGGCTCTTATATTGGTTCCACCACAAATCCGCGAAGCCCTTATCCGCGGATACATAAGCGCGAAGACTAATTCGTGCCGTTCGAAGCGCTAAGGAAAAACACGACCGTACCGCGATGACATAATCGCGGAGGACAAATCCGCGCATTCCCAAGCACTCAGTACCCTAAACCTAACCCTAAACCTAACCCTAAACCTAACCCTAAACCTAACCCTAACCCTAAACCTAAACCTAAACCTAAACCTAAACCTAAACCTAAACCTAAACCTAACCCTAAACCTAACCCTAAACCTAACCCTAAACCTAACCCTAAACCTAACCCTAAACCTAACCCTAAAACAAACCCTAAAACAAACCCCTAAACCTAATCCTAACCCTTACCTTAATTTAAATCGGCTTTCTGCCGCGGCGCCATTTTAAAGCGCCCTTCTGTTGCCACGCTGTTGTCGCAGCGGTGATGACGTCGCGGCTTTAGCGACGCGATTTTATCACTGCTATTTTGACGAGCGCAGTTTTGTCGTGCCACGCTTATATTCATCAGTGTGCCCAAGCTTCCATCAGAGGGATCAACAATTTAAAAGATCATAGGATAAATGACATGTATTGTAACACAAATTAAAAAGCAGCAGAACTTTGATATCATGGATGCTATCTGGCCTTTTCTTGAGAAATCCCCCAACCCACCTGATTGTCCCTGAACTATCTAGCTCAGTATGATTTATTCTTTTACAAATTCTTTATTTGACCAAATGTGACCAAGCATTTTTGTATATTCCTTTTTTTCCCCATTTTAACACTTTAATGGCAGCTTGAAAGATATTATTTTCTTAGATAGAGCCATTCTTTGTCATGTTACACCGATCAGCTTAATATCTATGTGCATCCCCCTAGAGATTCATAAAAGGAGAAGAAAAACCCAGTGATTATCGTAAAGCATGCTTATTTAATGAGATCTTGTTTGGTGTCAACAAAACTCACTGTGCCTGTGATTGTTGTGGCTCATTTTGTACAAATGTATATTGATGTATTATTTGACAAAGGTTTTAGGTGGACTCCATGTAAACATATCAACGTTTATTCCTTGGCCACACGGCAGTGCCAAAAATCTTGAACAGCTGGGTCACATCTGTAATTTAATCAAGGATTTGTTTCCCTTAGGTTACAAATTGCTGTTGTTTTAGGTTGTGCATCCTTGTGCTGAATCATTATTCCTTAAACTCTGTAGTAATGAGTAGCTGTTGAGAGAGGCAACGATCAACTTTAAATTAGAATCACTATAAGAGAAACTTTACTAACTATTTGAGACAAAGTAGGTCAGCCTGAGTATTCAGTATTTTTTAACTATAATCCTTATTACAGTAATCAAGTTGTATTTTTAATTTGGTTTCAAAAAGTACAAATTAGCCTGTTCAATATTTTATTTAGGCTGGTTTTTATACCCTACTGTATGTAAATAGCATAGACATAAATACCAATAGCAGATAAAATTAGTAATATAGTAATTTAAATGCACAGAACATTAAAACGAAAATCAAAGAAAATGCCGAATGGCCTCAATCTTTACACTGTCGCAATTTTAACCAAGCTTGTCTCAGTAGGCCATGTGACGAAGCCTGAGAGATAGATGTTCACATGTAGCAAAGTATTGGAGGTCTATATCTATAGCCAGAAACCATAGACATTTATTTTTATTAGCATATCTGAAGTATATATATATCCCTTTAGTCACTGACTTTGTGCCCGCAGTGCAAAAAAGACAGTTATTTAAATAACAATCTAAAAGTATAATTATGGGAAATTTGCATACCTTTCATGCCTTTTCCTTTGTAAACTAAAGCTGAAACGCTGATGATCTGAATGACTGCAAACTGCCCAGTTTGGCCTTATATCTTTAAAGAAATGGAAATTAAAAGCTTATTTTCCTACACAGAGTTCAGGATGCTGAATCCCATTAAATCTACTGGTTCTTATACACTCTATGTATTATTATTGTCATCATCATCAACAACAACAACAATAACAACAACAACAACCACATTTCTGTTTATGTTCATTCTATCCTTAGGACACCAAAGATTTTAACCAAGATCATCATCAGTGAGGAAGACATGTTTTCTTGAATTTGGACAACATTCATGTGTAGCCATGTAATCAGTGGTGGGTTGCAGGAGGTACACCCCAGTATGGGCGTACCGGAGGCTACCCAGAGTATTGGATACCATTCTGGTATGGTGCCCTGGAGGGCACACCCGCCCACCCAAGCTCCTTACAGGTCTTTTAAGTCTTCCATGCTTCCCCGCACACGCATGTTGCATACAGTGCCAGCACGACGCTCTGCTGAGCAGCTGGAGTGTCATGGAGGCTCACTGAGGCAGTAAGACCCATGCCCGCACTGCACGCATCTATGTGGACAATGCCGGGCCCGTTTGAACCGTACCTGTTGGAATGGGATCCGGAACCCACCACTGCATGTAATATAACACAAACTGTCTAAAATATTCTTCAACATGCATGTATATCATAAATCATTTCTTTCACACTCTTCATTTTTTCCCAAGAGATAGATTATGCTCTTTTTACGGATTTTCATCAGGTTCATTTTTTTCAGATACATCTTTCCTCTGAACTTCAAAAACTAGGCCTATTATGCAGTATCTGTTTGGAATCAAATCTCATCCATTTTGGTAAGCATGATTCATGGGCAGGTAAAGTTTATCAAAAAAGACTTTGCAATGATGCAACCCTCCCCAAGTCATTCAAAGCAGTACATTGTTACATAGATCAGTACAGAGTCACAGAAGCCTTGTTCTGGCAAAAGGAACAGGAATCATATATATGCCATAGGATATGATCTTGTTTATGAAATGTTTTACATATTGAGTCATAAATACGGGTGCCTCTCAAGTCATTCTCGGCTAGCTTTTCAAGTGCTTGAGTATCACCTTCTCCATGCCTGAATATTGTTTTTCTGAAAGGTGCTTCCTGGGTTTGCACACTCTTAGAGGTCTCTACAATTGGTGGAAGAGTTTCAGAGGTTTCCTAAACTGATTTGGTTTTCTTGGAACATAATCCAAGAAACTTTTAATGGGTTATTTATTTTCATTGTTCTGGATCCTTCTCTGATGTTGGATTTTTATTTTTTTGCTCTCCACTTCTTACTTAATTACTCGTTTCTTACTCCTCACTTCTTACTTACTTACTTAACTTCTTACTCAATTAAGTAAGAAGTAAATTGAGAAATGTGCATTGTTATTAGTTTGTTAATTTCCAAACCTTCATTGGGATGGTAATATGGAATGGCAAATTATTGTTACTTTCTGCATGCATGGACTTGTAATGTTCTTGTTCCAACTGGCCTTTCATTGATATTATACATAAAGTTTCTGAGCCGGAGAGTGAGTTTGTGACAGTGTTGCAGGCTCAATTTTTATTCAACTTTGCCATTATTATTTTGAAAAAAAAGTTATAAATAAAATCACCCTTATCAGGGTTTTATGACCTTAGCAACTTTCAGTGTATGGACATCAAGGGCCACAATTTCAAACAATGTGGGTTAAGGAATTCTGGGTAATGAAGGCCACACAACTAGAAATTCTGCCAATAAAAGAAATGGCAATGTGTACTCTATCCAATATTTTCTTCATCAAGAAAATATTAATTGATATGTGAAAGAATAAGGGCAGAATTAATATTTACATGTGTTTCATATCTTTAAAGTAGAAAGCTTTAATAAACTATATTTTGATCCTATGTATGTATAGGGAAACCAAATACATGCCATAAAAACATACACAAAAAGTATTATTTATACTAAAGGAGACACTTCATGAAATGTAACTTCATTTTTTTTAGTTATCTATTTGTAAACCTCCATTATTCTATGAGCTCTTTCCTTAGGGATTTCTTGTTTTTCTCCTCACTCCAAATCTTTTCAAGCATCTCTCGTTATTTTTGTTTTCTGAAGTTGGGCAATAATGTTTCTGTGATTAATTAAGCAAGAAGACACGAAATCATCAGATAATAAAGTCCTTTGGATTTTGCAATGCATGAGGTGTAACCAGGACCCTTTATCCCCAGAGGTCTGATTATCTCCAAGAAAACTACACCTCCTTATACTTGCAGTATGGTTATTATGGAATATCTTTACACTTTATAAAGTAAATTACTTTAATCACTGAAAATTGCCAGTGTTGTGAGGTTTCAGCTGTGAGGTTTATAGAGCTTAATCTGCCCATTTCAAGTCTGAAATAACCAATAATTGTTCTAATAAAAGCAGGAATAAATCATTATTTAAATAATGCAATCTTTCTCTCAGAGTGGCAGAAACACCTTATGAACATTTGGTGACATGGACTTTAATTTAACAATAGCTTCAGAGTTAATAGAGTTCTTTCTTTTCTAGGTAATCTTCATGTTCATTGTTAACTTACATGTGATATCCATATGTGCTAAAATGCCATTGCAGTACAATTCAGGTAGTTGAAAATGGACACCAAGAAACACCTTCCCTGGACAGAAGTCTAAAAGCTTCCTATGACAGGGGTGGGATTCTACTGGTTCGGGCTGGTTCTCGTGAACTGGTAGCTCCAAAGATCAGCTGGGAATGAACTAGTTCACTCCCCCTTGCAAATGGGCCTGCCCCCTACCCCTGCATTTTACCTACCTTTATCTTCTCACCTGAGACATGTGGTAGAGTGGATTGCCACACCTCAGCTATTTTCCTTCCCAAGCAGTAATCCAGGAGGTAAATCTTCTCTAAACTTGTGCACTCGTGTGCAGCGCACATCAGGCACATGCACAATCGAAGAGAACGCAAGCACGCCAAGTGTGTGCTTAATGAACTGGTTGTTACACCGGTATGATCCCACCCCTGCCTATTCAAATCAGTCCAGTGTTTTCCAGAGAAGAAATATTCTACTGAGTTTCATTCATGTGGCAATATCCCTTTATTATGAATTAGTCAAACAAAAGAATCCAAATTAAGCAAAAGTAAATTAGAATGAGGAACATGTACTCCAATTGGTTTATGCTTTTCCATGTCTTTCCTTTCAGCTAAGTTCATCAATAGTTCAGCTATTTTCATCAGTATCTATAATATCTAAGTTACTCTCAAATGATTTAAAAAATGTGTTTACCTGTGCTAGATGATTTACAAATGCATGTGTGACTTATTCTTTTTATATCAGCCATGGGAATGTTTCTTGCATCTAAGTTTTGTAAGGTCCCTGGCATCTATTTATTATGTGTTCACAGAAAAAATAATTTTTAAATAACAAATTAGCACAGAAATAACATGTTTTCCAAAGCTAAACTGATCTCTAAAAGATCTAAAAGGTGGTGGGGGGGGGACTGAATGAAGTCAAATTTCTTCTTGGTGTTTTCTTGTTCCTTATATTTGTACATGCTCAGTAAAATTTGTACTTTTATACATTTGGAAAGCTTTGGGCAAAAGATTTCCTCTAAATTGTGCCCAAATCAATTACATTACATCTTGTATATCTCAGAGCCTTATATTTCCTTATATAGTAATTTCTATAGAAAATCTTTTTACGTTATCTGATTTGAGTTACAGATAAAGTAAAAAGATCTCCTACAGGAATAATGATATAAGGAAATATAAGGCTCTGAGAAAATACAAGATGCAATTGATTTTTATCTCCTTCGCCCTTAAATATTTTACTGTACAAATAAGTTCTTAAAGCTGAAAATGGACCTTTTACATTTTCCTCTCTTCCTTTTTTTAAGAAATAAAGTTTGATTTTATTTATATCTTGTGAGATTGATCAATCTTCAAAAGCAAGAGATAGTACAGGTAGTCCTTGACCTATGACCATAATTGAGCCCAACATTTCAGTTGCTAAGTGAAATATTTGTTAAGTAAATTTTATGTGATTTTACAACCTTTCTTGCCACAGCTGTTAAGTGAATCACTGCAGTTCTTAAGCTAGGAACATGATTGTTGAGTGAATTTGGCTTTCCCATTGTCTTTGCTTGTCAAAAGGTTGCAAAAGATGATCACATGACCTCAGGACACTGTAACCGTCAGAAATATGAGCCAGCTACCAAGCCTCTGAATTTTGATCACATGACCATGGAGATGCTGCAATGGTCATAAGTGTGAAAAACGGTCATAAGTCACTTTTCAGCGCTGTTGTAACTTTAAATAGTCACTAAATGAACTGTTGGGAGTTGTGGACTACCTATAGTCACATGCTAAAGGGCCAGGATATGGCACTACATAATTTATTTCACTTTTATCATATCTTCTCCCTCGTTCCTCTTCTTTGTATTCCCTCATAAAGGGCCCCGGCTGAGGTGGCCCTATCTGTCTCATATACCAGAGTTAGGAGGCAGGTTGCCAAATAAAGGCATTCCTTTGGAAGCTTGGTGGTAGCAGCAGTATCCATCATTGGGTTACATCAAGGCAGAGGCAGAGTGCATACAGGTCAGGGGTGGGTTTCAACCGGTTCGCGGCGGTCCCTGCGAACTGGTTGGTTGGCGAACCCGGAAGTAAGTAACTTCCGGGAACGGCGAAGGGCGCGCCCACCCGCCCGCTGTCCTTACCCGGTTTTGACAAGTTCTGCACTTCTACACATGCGCAGGACGCATACAACGCCTGCACGATCCTCCAGGAGCAGCTGGAGCGTCGCGCAGACGCTAGTACGCATGGGTGCACCGCGCGCGTGCACGAGGACACCGCCAGCCCCGTTCCAACCGAACCGGTTGGAACGGGGCGAGAAACCCACCCCTGATACAGGTACATATGGAGTGTATAGATCTATAAAACTTATGGGAGAGGGGCAATATATTCCTTTTATCTCACTGGGTTGGTATTTATCCTATAGTTATATTTTATATTACATCCAATTGACTGCATTGGCACTTAATGCATAAAGGTAGAATATAAAATAGAATATAGAATATAAAGAATATATAGAAAGGTAGAATATAAAATAAAATATAGAATATAAAGAATATATAGAAAGATAGAATATAAAATAATTTAAGATATAAAATCTTAAATAATGAGAATACAATAGCAATAACAATCTACTTTCTTCTGCTACTCGGTAGTGTGCTAGAGAAACCGTCATTCAGAAATTCTCTCTCTGAATTCTTAGACTATAGGAACCTCTACATAACAAGTCACAGAGTGGTTCCACCTAACATAGGATGAACTACTCTAACTAGTTGTTGATTTTTGAAATTTCTCATCGGGGCTTTTCCTGATCCTGCTCAGAGATCCACTCCAGTCATGGACTGACCAAAGATCATTTGTGCACAAAACATTTGCCCTCTCACTGAAAGACCAGACTTCCATTAAAAATAGAGGCCACTCAAAGCAGAATTTCTTTGCTGGCTGTCATTGTTGTAGCCTTTTCAAAACTTCTACAGGAATGGCTACTCTGGCTGTGATTATTCTATGTTTTGGGTAAGGGAGTTCAATGCGTGATGACACAGACAAGCCAATAAGCCTGGATCAGAAGCCACATGCCTAAAGGATTTGAGCAAGATTCTCTAGCACTGGAGAAGAATAGCTTTTCAAAAGCCCAGCTATTTATTCTATGTACCCTGTTTTCCCCAAAAAATAAGACCTCCCTGGATAATAAGCCTAATCGGGCTTTCAAGCGCATGTGCTAAAATAAGCCCTCCCTGAAAATATTGCAACACAGCAGCAGCCATGAGGTGACCACGCTTGCTGCCTCCTGTACCTCAAAAATAATAAGACCTCCCTGAAAATAAGGCCAAGTGCTTATTTGGGGGGGTCAAAAGAAAATAAGACCCTGTTTTATTTTCAAGAAAACATGGTACCATTTCATGTAAAGTGGGAAGTCCACTTATGGGTAGAAAAAATATACCTTCAAGAGATGAAATATGGCTCTGGATCTTATCAATCATATTTTTAAAATAAATCTTTAAAAACTTTTGCTTCTTGTGTGAAAGAGGAACTAAAAACATGTTTTAGAAATGGTACACTCTCAACAGTGCTCGGGTAAATTTGACTTACCTTGGCTTATTTATTAACCCTAAATGATATGAACTTTCAACAACCTGAAATGTCAACCTGATCAGGGAGCAATGATGTTCCAGGGAGAAAAAAAAGATGTTCTATGCTACTGCTGTAGCCTTCCACCAAAGCTCAAAAGCTTCCTACAGTAATTTGTTTACTAAGATGTCTAATCAGAAGACTTAATCAAAAGAGTTTTAGTCTGAGAATTATGACCATGGATATATTCATTCGGGAGTTGAAATTGACTCATGACAGATTTTTTTACAATATCCCTTCTGAAATATGACCATAAATAGGCATTTTATAGATTTTTATTTAAAATATATGTAAAAATATATAAATATACAATGTAAATTTCAACCCTGTTAACCATGTATTTGCCTACTGAACCATCTGCATAATATAACCAAAATTCTTAGCCCACTTTATCATATAGTCTTTAAACTGTTCTTTCATTTCAAATGTCAGCAAAAAGTTATCCATTTTAGCAAGTATATATTCATTATTGGTATGCTTTGCACTTCAAATTCTGTCTTACTTTGTCCCAACCAAGCTTTTTATCTATTTAAATTCTTTCTTATAACCAAAAATTGGAAAAGCATTGTCATATGTACATTCTTCTACCATTGATTATTGTCTTAATTTAATTTTATATTTCTCTTAGTAATCCTCCAGTAATTCTTGGTACATTAGCCATTTATCTTTGCCTGTTGTTTCTCTTCTATAAAATGTTTCTTATCCATAGAGGTGTTTTCAGGCACAGCCTAGGTTTATATCTAATATGAATCAATCTTACCCATTAAATAAAACTATCCCCAAGGTTCATATGTTTCAGAAAATCCAGTTCAAATTATCAAAGGCCTTCTCAGCAACTAAGAAGATCAACACAGCTTATTTTTCATTATGTTGCTCCAAGAATATCTAACATATTTCTAACAATATCTCAAAATTTCATTTCAGATAAAAACCCACATTGATCTTCATGAATAAAATCCTGTAAAGTTATTACTTATCATTTTTAACATTTTACTCAAAATCAAAGAAAAGATTGGCAAAGCAAAATAAAATTACAATTGGGAGTCCCGCTAGGAAAATGCAACCATTTACCACAATGTATCATTCAGCTACTAAATAATAGATTGAATTCATTCGCTTGGTAAGTCATGCTGTTTAGTACTTAGGCTAAAGTTTAAGAGATAAGAGTCTCAGGAAGTGAATTGTATGGCGCTCCAGCAATATGTTACAAGACATAGGAAGTTCTCTTTAACACACATCCTAATGATATGTATCTTTCGTGTCCATTCTGTCCCACAAAATAGTCTTTGTTTTGTAATGAGGAATATGGTTGGGGAAAAATCAGGGTATAGAGCAAATAGTGAATGATACAACTTTTTAAGTGCAAGGTGATAATTTCCATTTCAAAGTCATTTCATTATGATCACATGCTGTTTTTAACACATGATTAGGACGGATAAAATATCTCTCCATTCAAAGAGGGAAAGATCAAAGTGCAGTTTTACTTCCACAAAGTAACATTTCCACTACCAAAGCTCATATAAATGGAAAGACCATGGAAGTAAAATTCCTTCCCATCTCTGTGTTATAAATCTTACTACTGATACATTATTTATATCATTATTTAAATACCATATCCAAATGTATTTTTGTAGCTCATCTTAATTTTGCATATGCTTTTAAAGTAGCATTCATTAAAAAATAATCTGTGTGAATTGATGGCTGGACCATCTATCATTGCATCAGACACATTTCCAAAACCTTTTTGTGACAATGTCTGGCACATCACTTAACTTCAATGAGGACAGTATTGTGTTTTTTTTCCTCCACTGGAAACTACCCTTAACTATCAAAAAGAATAAAATCTTAAAAATGGGACAGGCTGCAATATATCTCCTATTGCTATTTAAAATGTAGGTTTAGTTTAGTTTAGTTTAGTTTAGTTTAGTTTAGTTTAGTTTAGTTTAGTTTAGTTTAGTTTAGTTTAGTTTAGTTTAGTTTAATTTAGTTTAGTTTGTTAATATATATGCCACCTATCTCATATTTTTGACTCTGGGTGGCTCACAATTAAAACAGAATAAAAACAATTAAAAACAACAAAAATAACACCAAACTAGCAGCTTACAATCACTCAAACACGCTATGACATGGGTTCACTTATGGCAAAGCCACAGTGGCGCCGGGGTTTAGTGTGCAGTATTGCAGGCTACTTCTGCTGACTGCCGGCTGCCTGCAATTTGGCAGTTCAAATCTCACCAGGTTCAAGGATGACTCAGCCTTCCATCCTTCTGAGGTGACCACGGACACATCTTTGGACATTGCTGTCTCTTCAGCTTTGAAACTGAGATAAGCACTGCCCCCTAGAGTCTGGAACAACTAGTACATATCTGCCAGGGGAACCTTTACCTTTATCTATATGTTTTTACCATTTAAATATTTTTAGCCACTCAGAGTCACCATATATCTGAGATAGGCAGCCATATAAATCTGTTTAATAAATAAACAAGAAAACAAACAAATTGTCCCTTTTCCTTTGAATTCATTGTGATAGAGTTCATAAGTGCTCTGTTAAACATAGGCTGGAATAATTGTTTTCTAGCGGAGCCCATTTTTCATATGTTGAACCCATTGCCAATTCCAGCTTCTTTGAACTTTTCAAATATTTCTTGAATGTGAAAATGCATGACTATGTTAATTCACCAACTATTGTATGCTTTGGTTCGGTAGGGTTTGTGGCTTCGTCACGTATCTTTCCTGTCCTCTCCATTCTTCCAACATTCCTGATTTGTGCTCCTGTGGTTTGAGAACAATAAATCATAATAGAATTGAATAAACTGTAATATTTTTAACTGAAGGCAAATTTGATTGCAGCCAAAGGGCACTATTAATACTTTGAAAAATGGAGTAAGGTTTCAGCTTCTGAATGCTGGGACAGAGAATAAACCTCATTAGCAGGCATTTCATTTGTAGATCAGAGAGGATTCCTTTTTAAATTTTTAACAAGATAAACTCCTAGAACAAAGAAAGAATAAGTACTTTTTTCTGACAAAAAGGCTCTTTTCCTTCTATTTTCTTTAAGTTTTGCATTATCACATTTATATGGCACTATGGGAATCCTGACCTCATTAAATATAAAAAAATAAGGATAGGGAAAATATATTTTTAATAATGTTGCATATAACTGTGGACTTTTCCCCTGAATAAAGAGTACAAGTGCAAATACTTCTGACCCAGAATTTCTTTCAGGAGCCCATATCACCGTATCATCTATAGCCTAATTTTAAATGGAAAGGTTCACAAAGGGACATGTCATTTTTCTTTCTTCTCTACTGCAGATTGAGATCCTATAAGTATAGTGTATGTGAAAATGCTCCCTACAAGTATCCCAGTTCGTTCTTAATCATGCACTTAAGCTAAATAATACATTGAATGTGTCATAACCAGGAGGACAGTCATGATAAAAAGTGATTTAACCCCTTTTTATTCTACAAAATAATACTTTCTTTTCTTTACCTTGGGACTAGTTGTCATTTATAATTTCTGACCCAAGAAGACATAATGGATTTACAATGAAACCCTGATGCTTTTTCCAAGTAACATGGAGATGGCAGAAAATAAGCACCCATTACATCAGTAGACACCTCCCCCTCTTCCAAAAAAATAAATAAATCACAAAATCTCCTGGAACTTCAGAGCTTTATTGTGATGTTCAAAAATAAATGTATGTTTCTGAGTTCTTTTAAAAAAAAAAATTCTAAGCACAGTATTTGGGGTAAAAGGAATTGTGAACTTCTTCTGAACTTTCTGCTCTTTGATTACTTGCTCTCTTCTCCAAAACAAATGATGGGGGGGACAAAAGAGAGAGAAGTCTCCCATATTTATTTGTTTGTTTGTTTGTTTGTTTGTTATTCAAACATGTATGAAATAACAGGTGTAAGTATAAACATGGAAATGAGTTCAGGAAATGGGTACAAATAAATGGGGACAGTAGGACAGGGATGGTAGGCACGCTGATGGGCTTATGCACACCCCTTTACAGATATTTTAGGAATGGAATTAGGTCCATGTTAGACAGTTTAAGGTTATAGTTATGGGGGTCTGCGAATGTAACAACAGAGTCAGGTAGTGCATTCCAGGCATTGACCACACTGTTGCTGAAGTCCTATTTTCTGCAATTGAATTTGGAGCAGTTTACCTTGAATTTGTATCTATTGTTTGCCCATGTATTATTGTTTGCCCCTGTTTTGCCCAGTAAGCAAAATGATTTATGCAATCATTGATCATTGAAAGGGGAACCTATGAAGTCCCACTATATTTCAGGGAGAAGTACCCTGGTCTCCTTGTGTCCCTCAGAGAGCTACAATTTATAAGCCATGCATTAAGCAGCAAAAGGCATAAAGGCATATTATTACCTTGAAGCAGGAGGGATTGAAACACCTAGCCATGAAGTTCTCTTTGCTGAGCACAATATTTTGCAAATATTTGCTTTGCACCACATCTGGATTTTTAGTCGCCAGAATTCCTAGTTAGTACAGTCAATGGTTTGCCTATTGAAGTAGAGAATTGTCTTTAGAATTGTGAAACCAATATTTTGTGTACCCACGAAGCATGGAGGGTAGAGACTTCTACTAGGATCAAGTTGCTAAAGAAATTATTTCCAAGAAAAGAATTTTAGTAATAGTCTTTCTCCTTAGTTTCAACATTACATGCAAATAGTTCTCTAACCATATTTGGATTCTTATTTAAAGCCATGCTATATCCAAAATCTCTTGTTTAATATAGCAATAGGAATAACAATAGCACTTAGACTTATATACCACTTTATAGTGCTTTACAGTGCCTCTCCAAGCAGTTTACAGAGTCAGCATATTGTCCTCAACAATCTGGGTCCTCATTTTACTCACCTCAAAAGGATGGAAGGCTGAGTTAACCTTCAGCCAGTCAGGACTGAACTCCTGAAAGTCGGCAGGGTTAGCATGCAATGCTGCATTCTAACCATTGAGCCACCATGGCTCTTCATATGCACTATGATTTCTTTTTTAAAGGGAGATTTAAGGGTTAAAGATATCTAATAATATAAGTAGCCTTAGCTCATTCATGGAGAAAACTCAGCTGAATTTGCCTCCAAAGAAATATGCAACAGATTGAATATATAAGGCATCAATAAGTGTTCCACTTACTGCGGTCTGAAATGGTACACCTGAGAGAAAAGTTTTTCTTAACTCTTTTACTGCTTCAGGGAAATAAAGTCCAAAATACCCATTACACTCATATGTGCAGATGGTAGCCCAATAGTTTTCTTTCTCCTTTTGAAGATTCTTTGGATGGGGCAATGGAGGAGGAACACTAAACAGGAGTAGGAAAATGGCCAAGAGGAAAAAGTGACAAATTTATCATCTTTTCTTCTGGCGGTGATGCTGCTATTTAAGAAAATGCTTGCTGTTTATCCTCTGCTGCACTTTATTGTACACCATTGGGTTACTCAAGGTTCTTCCCGGAAGGAGAAATGTCAGCAAGATGAAAATCTACCAGAATGAAAAAGCCCCCTTGGTTTTGTTTTTAATTGCTGGTTAAGTATTGCATCAGGGTAGGCAACCTGGTGCCCTCCAGATGTTTTGAACAAAGCTCCCATAATCTCTGGAGATTAGCCATTTGGGCAGGGGATTGTAGTCTCCAAGCATCTGGAGGGCATTAGTTGCATATTAGTTTTTTTATTTAAAAAACCTTATATATACTAAAAAAAAAAAAACCAAAAAGAATTCTTCCTTTGCTCTGCCCATTACTGAGATTCGTTAGGTGTGGCACACAGTAAACCCAAAAGGTAAACCAGAAATCCTGAACAATGTACTTAATATATTGAGTAAAATTATTTTAAATATATTACTACATTAAGAAATGTTCTTCAGTGAGCAGTCTGTGCTGCTGTTAGTAAGAAATTGTTGGTTTCTGATTGAACTTGCCCTTAGTTATACTGAAGAAAAGATATCACTTGCTGAGAGGCAGATATTGTTATTGGTTAATTGATTACTAGATTGTCTCAAAAGATAAAGAACTGCACAGGATATGATGTACATACATGCATAAACAAAGGCTGAATGAGGATCAATAGGGATTCACGCCATTACAGGCCTTTGCAATTTCTGTTGCCTTGCCTTTTCTGAGTGTTACTCCTGCTAATGAAGTAGAAGAACTCCAATAGAAGAACACAAAAGCCCCATCAAAGCTTCACTATTTTTAATCTCTAAGATTAATAGTCAATAGTTTTTTTCCCCGGTTTTAATCTTGCAATATGCTTCTTCGCTTCTAGTTTTATCTTCGCATTTCCCAACCTGTATTTCTTTTTTCTTAATTAATATGGCCTGATTCCCTCCACACCTTGAGAACCTTATCTATAGATCCTCATTCTTTTTAAGTAACTGTTAGATAGCTACCCTAACTTTAATTTCAACAATTCCTGATGTAGGCTCTAGTTCTTTCTGTCAGTTGTGTGTCACATTATTAGGCTTCTTACTTGATTCCAGAACCATGCTTATATCTATGTCAGGTTTGCTATTGGGCTTCCAGTAATCCTCCCTCAGATCTCCATCTGGGTTTGGCCCATGCTCTATAGGATCATTTAGACAAGCTATGCTCAGCTTTCTCTGACATGGAAGTAATAGATTTTAAACTAATCTTTTGAATAGGGCAGCTATCTTTGAAGCTTTTATTCAGAACATCAAATGTGGTAAATGCCAGAGTAGCTATGTCTAGATTGATTTGAGACTTAAGCATGCTTTTTATAGCCCAACAGCCTAAAGGAATGAAGGAAATGAAAATTGTTGCTGACAAGTAACAGAGACACAGCAAATGGCAACAGCCCACAATCATGTAAGCAACGAGACTGAACAGAAAATTCCCATGCTTTCTACAGAAAATCTTGTACACGTGTCACTTTTCAAAAATATCATCGCCAGAAATCCACATCTGGCTCCACTCATAACAATTCATGAATTTATAAGAATCAACACTATGGGAACCAGGGAACCAAAGCAATTATGATGATCAATTAGAAACCAGAGGTCTAGGTTCAAGCTCATACCTGACCATAGAATATGCTGGTCAACTTTGGATCACTCTGTCTTTGCCCATCCTATCCCAAATGGTTGTGAGTAATAGAGAGAGAAATCTATATATAAGTTCCAAGGAACTTGCAAAGGAAAGTTTTTTATACAAATACAGCAGATAAATTCAGATAAACAAGCAACCCACCCAAATAAGCAACCCACCCAAATAAGCAACCCTGATCTATCTATTGTTGATTTCAGTGATATGATAAGCAAGTGTGACCCGACAAATGCACGCACGTCAAAAGCGCGCCGACAAAACTGTGGCGAGAAAGCCGTGACGTCGAAATCGCGCCAACAACAGCGCGCTGACAACAGCGCGCTGACAACAGCGCGCTGACAAAAGCGTGATTAGGTTAAGGTAAGCGTTAGGATTAGGGTTAGGGTTATTACCTTGTTTTCGCGTTGTTTGTTGATGGCGCGCTTTTGTCAGTGCACTGTTGTGGGCGCGCTGTTGTGGGCGCGATTTTGATGTCGCGGCTTTCTCGCCATGGTTTTGTCGGCACGCTTTTGACATCTGCGCATTTGTCGGTGAACCATAAGCAAGTATGCAAATCTTTCCCACCATAGAAATGGAAAAGGGATGAAACAGTTTGCAAAACATGAATTAAGCCCAGGAAAGAAAGAAAGCATTATCCAAAAAAAAAAAAACTTTCTTAAAGAGACTCCTTGATTTTCTTGGGTACAGGTACTCCTCATTTAGCGACCACAGTAGGGAGCAGAAACTTGGACTTCAAGTGAAGCAGTGAAGTAAGTGAAGAATTATGCTTATTATTTTGATTTACTTAGTTACTTATTTCTATAACTGCCCATCACAAGCAGTGCTTCTGGTCATCAAAACATTTAAAAAGTACAAAATAATTATATGTGGTCACCAAGTAAAACTGTTGCCATGGATGTTAATATAGCCAGGAAATGGGCCTACACTAATCTATATTCTAAAATTACACTTGTTAATTGTTATATGTCCAGATGAATCTTTAGTTCAATTGTTAACGACATGTCAGTCATGTCCTCATGACCCAGGTATGAGCACATAGCCAGGCCTTCACAACCTTACCAAAGGTCAGCAGAGACAGGGTCACCCTGAGATCTGAAGGGAGCATGTTACAAAAAACTGGGTCTACAGCAAAGAAGGCATGTTTCCTAGTCCCTGTCAACTGATATTCCTGGGCTGTTGGGACCCATAACATGCCCAACTTGTCAGACTCAATGGGGTGGGCTGAAACAGCTGGGAGAAGATGCTCCCTCAGATAATCCAGTCCCAAGTCATGGAGAGATTTAAAGGTTACAACCAGCAGCTTGATTTGCACCCAGAAACACACTGGCAACCTATGCAGTAAAAGTGTTACATGTATCAAATATCCCACACCATTTACTACCCATGCAACTACATTTTGCACCAGTTGAAGCTTCCAAGTACTTCTCAAGGGCAGCCTCATGAAGAGTGTCAGGCCTGCAGCTATCCTTTCTTTTGGATCTTTGGACTGCCACACTTTCTATTATTCTACTATGCATTTTCTATTGTGGGAAAATGGGAGGGGGGATTGTACGGAGTTAGTTGCTATGTAGCCATAAGAAAATTCTTTCTAGAAAGCCAAGGTCATCCTTTGTCTTTGCACCTCTGCACCTGACCGGAACTGGATGGGTGGAAGCTGCCAGCATGGTAGTGGAAGATTGGACCATGTAATGGACTTGTGGGTGTGGGGCAAGATCATGAACTTTCAACTGGGTGGGGAAAATCAGGAAGCTTTCAGATTCAGGTTTTCCCAAATATGTCAACATGGGTCTCTTAATAAATTGGAACTTTGAGCAATACTTTGCCTTGGACTCTGATTTACTTTTGGATGCTATTTGGAACTCTGACATTAACTCAAATCTGAAAGCTTCCCAGTTTTCCCCACCCAGTTGAAAGTTCAAGATCAAGTTCAAGATCTTGCTTCCCATCAAGGCTATTTGGAACCCTGACAAAGAGAGCATTGCAGTAATGCAAATGAGAGGTAACAAGGGCATAAGACATGCCATTAAAATGGACTATAGATTCACCTGGACATATAACAATTAACACATGTGTGTAATTTTAGAATGTAGATTAATAATGTCAAATCTCAGATAGAAAGAAAAGGTAGTTCAATTCATAGTTTTCTTACATAATAGAGAGTGAAAATACAATTGTACAGATGCTGTACACAGAAGCTCACAGCTTGACCTGCATCTGGCAGCTATTTTCCAAAATCATCTAATTCTGCTTTCCCATCTTAAGAAACATTAAGGGGGGGGAGAGAGAGAGAGAGAGAGAGAGAGAGAGAGAGAGAGAGAGAGAGAGAGAGAGAGAGAGAGAGAGAGAGAGAGAGGGGGGGGAGAGAGGGAGAGAGGGAGAGAGGGAGAGAGATTGCAAAAACCATCTGCTTTTGTTAATGTGGACTTAAGTTTTAATTTTGCTGCTAACAGCAGAGTTATGTCAAAAGTATTTAAAGAAAAGCTGTGACTTGCTAAATCCTGCCCCTTGTTAATTAAAAACAGAGTTCTGAAGCTTCACTTCCTCAGTGCATTTCTCTCATCTATTGCCACTACACAAGCAATAAGCATAAGCATTGCAGTTGTGCGATACTGAACTGATCTTTCATCTACAAAGAGTAGAATACTACTTTGGGGCATTTTTATTTTCGGAAAAAGTCTAGCTAAGAACATTGAAAGATATTTTAAAGTAATAGGAGGTTACAAAATCATCTATTTATTCATAAACTATAGAGAGGCATCTGCATGGAGTCAGATGTGTTATGAACCTTTTCTTCTATTTCCTTCCATCTCACACTGGAAGCATCATTATAAGCTGTTCCAGTTTGAAAATAATATTTTCCCACTTCTTCTGGAATCATTGCTTGCCATGGTTATGAGCTGGCATGATCTTTTATTTATTCATTTATTAAATTAAATTTATTAAATTTATATGCTGCCCATATCACTGTCAGGTGATTCTGGGCAGCTTACAACATCATTAAAACAAAAAATACAAAACATTAAAATATTACATATTAAAATTGACATAAATTAGATAAATTATGATCCAGACTAAAACTGGGGGGTGTGGATCTTCTTTCTTCCGCCTCCATTGATGAATTCCCCCATTTTGGTAAGGAGTTAGGACACATGGATTCTTTTAGAATGTTGAAGTGATGCCCCCTGCCCCCTAGTCCCTGGTCACTGCCTTTCCAGAATGGATGAAAATGATGGACAGTAAAAGAGCTCACCATTAGATTTTCAGTCGAAACAGCAGGTCAACTTGCCTGTATATTAAAAAAATAATTTCCAAGTGTCATGCTCAGTGGTGGGATTCAACCCACTTAATAAGTGGGTTGCTAAAAATGTGATTGTGCACACATGTGCACGCACAGCTTCCATGAATACACGGCTTCTGCCATGCAGCAAGGATCAACCAAACAGCCTTTCAGGCCTACTCTGCTCCATCTCTGCTCTCCGGGGCAGTGGCTGCTTCTCTATGCTGCTGCTCTTGATGGGAAGGAGAGCATCTGTTATGCAATTTAGCAGCTATGAGCCACTAATTTCCTCTAAGTCCCATCTGGAAAATACGCAGCACAGAGAAGCAGCAGCCATCTTGAATGCTGCTTGTCTCTACCATATGGAACATCTCCATGAGTGACCAAACCTCAGCAAGGGACAGCTGCAAGATCTCCGCTGTGGTAAGAAGAACCTAGTTGGAGGCCAGAGGGGGAAGGCAGCATGTGGCCGGAGAACACATTCCATCTGCCAGTCAGTGTTGACTGGCAACTACGCGAAGGAGAGCCTTTTCAGTAGTAGCTCCAACCCTTTGGAACGATCTCCCCGTGGAGATTCACACCCTCACCACCGTCCAGACCTTCCGCACAGCCCTCAAGATCTGGCTATCCCGTCAGGCCTGGGGATAAAGATTCTAATTCGTCCCCACCCGAATGATGAATGAATGTTGTGTTCTATTTTACTTATGTATTGTCTCATGTCTTGTCTTGTATTCCCCTCCCTATAAATTGTAAGCCGCCCTGAGTCCCCTCAGGGAAAAGGGCGGCCTATAAATAATAAACAAACAAACAAACAAACAAACAAACAAAAATTCCCCAACCTGGCCGAGGCAGACAGTGAGTGGGGCGTGGCTCCAGGGCAAGGCTGCAGCTGGCAAATGCCATGTCCCTGGGACCTGACCTGAGGTGAAGGGTGAAGGAGCAGCATGCTTACTTTTGGTAAGCAGAGCATGCAAGTTGTGGAGGTAAGGCACAGAGGTAACTGGATCACATGACGAAGGGAAGATAATATATAGGACAGGACGAAGTGGGGTGCGGTGGGTGGGACTAGCCAGTGGTTGATTTCTCCGAACTGCTCAAAATCATAACAACAGGTTATGGTCCGAACCAGCTGAATCTCACCCCTGGTTACACTCCTGATTCCCTTGCATCAGAGGTTGAAGAGCAGCTGGAGTAGGGCCTCCATTTCGATGGGACCAAATCTATTGGAACTGTGTCCTTGGCAAAAAAAAAAAAATCAGTCTCTTTGCTCTTCAGTGTTCCAACTCCAGGAGAAACCTTTCCTCTTGAAGCAGTGTTGAAGTCCTGAGAGGATAAGAATTTCATGAGTTTCTTTGGTAAGATTTTTCTCTGAATGATTTAATGGTACTTGTTTTATTGGATATTTTCAACCCTTAACTGATGTTCATTTTAATATTTCTATATTAGCTAACTAGAAAGGCCTTGATAATGGCCCCTTCTCTGCAGAATAGTTACTCTGGAGAGCCATCTCTATTAGAAGCACAGTTGCTTCAGCCCCAAATTAAGAATATTAGATTATTATTTCCCCCGGCTTTTTAGAATTATTTATTTTGATGGTAAATTGTGTTTTATTATCTGCTGAAAATATTGTAAGCAATGATCTCTTACATTTTACACCTGGCTTGATAATGTGACTTTTTCAGTTTTGTTCAGTTTTGTTTTTTAAGCTTCTGTCACCGGCACATTCTCTGTAGTGCTATGTTTGTGATTTAAGTCTGTTGACTGTTGCATATGAAAAAGTATGTTCTACATTACATAACATACAAGGGAGGGGTGGGTTTCATTTTTTTTCTGTGGGTGTGGCTAACTGGAGGGCATGTGACTGAGTGGCCATGGCTAACTTTACATCACTCATGCCCACACGCACTCAGTCACATCCCCCCCACCTAACTACACTCATAGAACTGCAAAAAAATCTGTTTTGCCAGATGGGAGGCTGGCAAAGAAGCCTCACTTTCCCTGCCACTGCGGCTCTCGGAGGAAGGAAGCAGGGATGCTGGCCCGGGGCTCACTTCCCTTACCGCTCGCCACAGCTCACTGTCTAGATTTGCCATAGCTTTCCTCCCCAGCAGGGGTGGATTCCGGCAGGCACTCCTGCTGGTTTGCTCATGGGCACGCTGCACTCACACATGCACAGTGCAACAAAATGTTTTGTGCATGTGCAGAAGCAAAAAAACAACCGGAGAACTGGTTCAGGGATGTGGCAAGCCTGGGTCACTGCTGGTTCCAATGACCCAGGCCACCCAAACACCATCAGTTCAGCCAAACTGGTCCGAACCACTGCTCCCCAGGAGCAAGCTTCTTTTAATTTCTTAGCTGCAGTCCCCATCTGCGGTGATCTTGGAGCCATTCTTTGTTTAGATATCCCAATTTTCTTCTAGTAACTTCCTGGTTAGTGCAAATGGTTTGATTCATGATGTTTGTTTATTTGCTTGTTTATTCATTAGATTTGTTAAGGCCACCTAACTTTAAAAAAAATACTGTCTGGATGGCTTTCAACAAATCCAATATAATAAGTTAAAAAAGCACACACAACTAAAGCAATGTTTGCCGACGTTAAAAAAACAGACTTGACAAAGGCTTCTCAGACACCCTAATAAGCCCAGTTCCAACAATGGAGACAGGTCTGAAGGAAATCTTCCCTTGGAAAGTGGGAATTGCATAGACTTCCAACTGGATTCTGTTCCAAAGGGTGGGAACCAGTGGTGGATTGCAGACAGTACGCACCGGTACAGTGCTCTGGAGGGCTCACCCTCCAGAGTAAGCGGTGGTGAGACCCCTCCTGAAAAAACCTTCTCTGGACCCAGCCATTTTGAGCAACTATCGTCCAGTCTCCAACCTGCCCTTTGTAGGGAAGGTTGTTGAGAAAGTGGTGGCCTCTCAACTCCGACGGTCCTTGGATGAAACCGATTATCTGGATTCCTTTCAGTCAGGTTTCAGGCCTGGTTACAGCATGGAAACTGCTTTGGTCGCGCTGATTGATGATCTCTGGCAAGCCAGGGATAGGGGTCACCCCTCTATCCTTGTGCTCCTTGACCTCTCAGTGGCCTTCGATACCATCGACCATGGTATCCTTCTGCGACGGCTGCAAGAGGTGGGAGTGGGAGGCACCATTCTTTGGTGGTTCTCCTCCTATCTCTCGGACAGGTCGCAGTCGGTGTTGGTTGAGGGCAGAGATCGACCCCTAGGCCCCTTAACTATGGGGTGCCGCAGGGTTCAGTCCTGCCCCCCTCCTATTTAACATCTACATGAAGCCGCTGGGTGAGATCATACGCTGGCACGGGATTAAATACCACCAATATGCGGACGACATGCAGTTGTATCTGTCCGCCTCAATGAAGCGGTAGAAGTGATGTGCCAGTGCCTGGAGGCTGTCAGGGTCTGGATGGGTATGAACAAGCTTGCACTCAATCCCGACAAGACCGAGTGGCTATTGATGTTCCCTCCCAAAGATTGACCTCTCAGGCTGGGGGGTGAAATTATACACCCCTCAGAGAGGGTTCGCAATTTCGGAGTCCTCCTGGATCCGCAGCTGACTTTAGAACATCATTTGTCAGGTGTGACCAGGGGGACCTTTGCCCAGGTTTGCCTGGTGCACCAATTGCGACCCTACCTGGATCGGGAAGCCCTTCAGATAGTCACTCACACCCTTGTGACCTCAAGACTGGATTACTGTAACGCGCTCTACATGGGGCTGCCCTTGAAGAGTGTTCAAAGACTTCAGCTAGTCCAGAACGCAGCCGCGCGAGCGATTGTGGGTGCACCCAGGTACACCCACATTACACCTATCCTCCGCAAGCTGCACTGGCTACCCATTAGTCTCCACCTCCTGCCAATTACCTCCCATAGACCGATCAGATCTCACAGACTAGGCCTTCTCCGGATTCCATCTGCCAGCCAATGTCGGCTGGAGACTCCCCGGGGGAGAGCATTCTCTGTTGCAACTCCAGACCTTTGGAACGACCTCCCTGTGGAGATCCGGACCCTTACTACTCTCCCAGCCTTCCGCAAAGCCACTAAGTCCTGGCTGCTCCAGCAGGCCGGCGGGCTGTTGAAGTACCCAGCCCCACGGTAACTATGAATGTTGTGTATTTTAAATTGTTGTTTTGTCTATTTATCCCCCTTCCCTTGTTTATTGTAAGCCACCCAGAGTCCTTCGGGAGTGGGTGGCATACAAGACCAATAAACTCAACTCAACTCAACTCACCCGCCCGCCCACCCACCCGAGCTCCTTATCGTGTTTTAAAGCTGTCGGCGCTTCTGCACATGCGCATGCCAAGTACAGTGCCTGCATGATGCTCTACTGAGCAGCTGGAGCATCATGGAGGCTTGCGGAAGTATCATTTGAAGCTACAATGCATGCGCATTCCACATGCATGTGCATGTGCCACACACATGTGCATGTGCCAGACATGAATGTGCGCACCACATGCATGCATGTGGGTGATGCTGGGGGTGTTCCAACCGTACCAGTTGGAACGGAATCCGGAACCTACCACTGGTGGGCACTGACATAAGAGAACATAGATGAGCTTATTTTAGCCCATGGAAGAACAATTCTAGCCAATACAACCAACCAGAAAACATAAAACCTAGTTTGAAATCCCCCACTCAAAACAACCAATCAAATCTGAAGCAATTATCTTGAGGTAAATAGAACTGTTCCAGAAATTAGTCCCCTACAATTAGAAGTCTGGATAAAAATATATGAGCATATGCCAGCACAGGCAACAATTTATGGAGAACAATAGGAGCAATCCAATTAGCTTTGATTTAAGATACTTCCGAATCAGATTAATCGGAGTCTCTCGGCTTCTTTTACTGCTATAAATTAAGACACTATTTCATTCCATGATAGTTAAATGGCAATGTACATGAGTTTACCACATGGTGCTTACTTCCAGTTCACAGACTATTTTTTCCCATGAATGTTCTCCATATGTGAACTCATGTGTTTTGAATCATATGGGGAAAAAATACCGTTTCCATTAGCTGATCTTCAAAACTTTATCCCACAATAATGGAAGTGATTTTTTTTTATGACCATCGTAACAGAGACTCCCTAGGCTGTTTAGCAAGCAAGGCAGCATACAAGAATGGTGGGCTGACTCAAACACAATCTTTAGAATAGTTTTCCCTGCAAACAAGTAGTCCTCCACTTATAACAATCCATTTAGTGACTGTTCGAAGGTATGGTGACACTGAAAAAAGTGGCTTATGGTGTTTTTCACACTTACGACTGCATCCCCATAGTCACATGATCAAAATTCAGAAGCTTGGCATCTGACTCATTTTTATGACAGAGCCCAGGGTTATGGGATCATCTTTTGCAACATTTCACGATCTTAGCAATAGCAATAGCAGTTAGACTTATATACGCTTCATAGGGCTTTCAGCCCTCTCTAAGCAGTTTACAGAGTCAGCATATTGCCCCCAACAACAATCCGGGTTCTCATTTTACCCACCTCGGAAGGATCGAAGGCTGAGACAACCCTGAGCCGGTGAGATTTGAACAGCCGAACTGCAGAACTGCAGTCAGCTGAAGTAGCCTGCAGTGCTGCATTTAACCACTGTGCCACCTCGGCTCTCGGATCTTCTGATAAGCAGATTCAGAAGTCAAATTCACTCAATAACTATGTGACTAACAACACCACCAGAGGTTCACTTAACAACAGTGGCAAGAATGGTTGTAAAATGGGGCAAAATGAATTATGGTAACAGCTGTCTCCACTTAGCAAGAAATGTTGGGTTCAGTTGTAGTCATAAGTCGAAGACTACCTGTCCTAAAGATTTAAAAGTTAATAACCATATTTTCCTTTTTTTTTTCAACATTGCATTTCCTATTCCAACACTGAAAGAATTGAGCAGATGTAAGTAGGAATGTAAATGAAAGGAAGTAAGTTAAATGTTGAAAAAAAATCATATTACTACAAGGATAACCACTGAGCCCTTTAGTAAAACATAGATCATACCTGGTTTATATTCATCAGTCATAGGAGTGTTTTATGGTTCTGCAGAGAGGTGGCCATAAAACAACATTTTAAGGATCTCCTTCCCATATTTCAGCTATAAATGTCTTACCGATCTGAGAGGTAAAACTACCAAGGTTCAGTATTAACAAGTTTATTACAGATGACCTCACTATTGTGTTCCCTATAAAGAAAAAATATGACAAAACATTAACATATTTCGAACCCTTAAATTAAGGTTGATTTACCGTTCATATCTGGATCTAAATTTTGTTACTTGCAATGTAATTATTTTTCTATGATAATTTGGTTGACAACCCCATTAGCAGATATCAGGCCAAAAAAAAAAAAAGTCAATGAAATGTAATACTAAGAGTATGATTTTTGCAGTCCATCATGCTATTTGTAAATATAAATTAATCCCTGTCAGGTTTGCAACAAGAAATTTTGCAGTGAATTTAATATTTCCAGGAACCAGGAAATATAGTAATGCATACCATTCTACAAAAGCACTGCACAATAATTTTCTGTATTCCCAAAGGTGCTTTCTATTATTAAATAGAAATATTAAAACCAGGCTGCTTATATGCTTTTCTAAGTAGCCCTGTACTTAAATTAAAATACTGATGTAAGATTTGTGTAAAGGTTCCTTTTTCTTTTTTCTTGTAACAGGAAAAAATAGTCATAAATTTGCAGGTCTAAGTTATCTATTGATCTTGACCAAATTATACAACTGCACAAGGAGCAAAAAATAATAATTTAACTTGAATCTTTGTTATGCTGCTTCATATCTAGGCAGCATAAGATTTGCGGTTTAAACATATTCAGACTATGATTTTAAAGTATTTATTAATTGTATTCATTATATAAGTGTGATGATTCTTGTGTTAATATTAATCTATATAGACATTTCTTTGGATGCATATTTTGAAAAATTGAATGGAAACAAGATGTGTGGATTGGGTTTGTTGCATTCTTGCCTGTGATTTGTTTTTCCTGCCACAACTTTTCTTTTCAGCACAAGCAATTCCAAGGAGTTACTATAAAGAATACAGTATTGTCACTAATTTTGCATCCCATCCATCAAAACAGAAGAAAAAACAAACTAACTAACCTACCAACTGGTTTTCCCAGTTGCAATGTATGGCTGTGAAAGTTGGACTATAAGAAAGGCTGAGTGCCAAAAATTGAGGCCTTAGAACTATGGTGCTGTGAGTCGCTTGGATTGCAAGGCAATCAAACCGGTCGGTCCTAGAGGCGATCAACCCTGACTGCTCTTTAGAAGGCCAGATCCTGAAGAGGAAATTTAAATATTTTGGCCACCTAATGAGAAGGAAAGACTCAATGGAGAAGAGCCTAAGGCTGGGAAAGATTGAGGGCAGAATAAGATGGGACAACAGAGAATGAGGTGGCTGGATAGAGTCACTGAAGCAGTAGGCGTCAGCATAAATGGACTCCAGAGGATGGGAAGGCCTGGAGGAATGTTGTCCATGGGGTCGCAATGGGTCAGACATGACTTTGCAACTAACAACAACAAAGCTACCAACAACCACAGTTGCATTTACAAAAGAGTGGTCGGAGAATCCAATCTTTACATCAGACAAATCCCCATCTAAAACCTCCCCTATTGCAAGTGCAAGGGATAATTTTTTAAGATCTCGCTTAGGCCAAACTGCCCAGGCTCACTTCATCACTTTCCTCTTTCCCTCCTAAGTAGTCAGCAGGGAGGCAGCCAGGGATAGGAGATAACAAAATAGTCCTTATAAACTACAATAAGCAGACAGAGCATTGAGCAGAAATGGGCTCCAAGAGTAAATGGGTACTTCAGGCAAGTAAAATAATGCAACCTCTAGATCTCCAAAGCATAAATACACGTAGTCCTCAACGTAAGACTACAATTGAGTCCAAAATATTTGTCATTAAGTGAGAAATTTGTTAAGTAAGTTTTGCCCCATTTTACAACTTTTTTTGCCACATGTGTTAAGTGAATCATTTGAGCAGCTGTTAAATTAGTTACACAGTTGTTCAGCGAATCTCATTTCTCCATTGACTTCGTTTGTCAGAAGGTTGCAAATGGGGATGACAGGACTCTGGGACACCGCAACCATCATAAATGTGAGTCAGTTGTCAAGCATCTACCTGAAAGGACAAAGTTGAGTCTAGAACTAAGATTCTTCAAGTCCATCTAAAGCTTTGAGATATGTTTTGTTGTCCAACCACAAAAGAATTGAGCAGAACTACTTGCTCTGGGCTCCCTAACTCCAGAGAATACAGAAAGCACTCTTTGCTGTCATCTCATCTGGATTTTTGGAAGCCAGATCTGGTAGTCCTAACAAAGCCACTTTTCCTAGAAGCAATTTACCTCAATGGGCTTCAGGCACCCACCCTACCCCTGATCAGCTAAGCCAGCAATAGCAACTCCTATCAGTCTGCAGAAAGCTATTATATCAAACTTGTGCTTGCCCTTAAAGCTCCCAGGCATCCAAATCAGACTCTCAGGTTGCAAGTCTTCAGCTTCTGGGAAAATCAATGATACTGTACATCTATGACATCTTCATAGTATCAAAGACTCATCCAGTCAATAGCTAACAAAGAAGAACACAACTAAAACAACTTTGAATTCATTATGTCTCAGCATCAGCATCTTAGCCTTAACTCCAAAGCTGGCAGAAATGTTTAGTTATTGCTCTCCAGACAGGCAATTCTCAAGAGTTGAATAAAGCCTGTACATTTTGTCAAAGTAGAAACCGTTGCTTAATCCAATGTCATTTTCCTCTTTCAGTATTCTATGTAGGCCTGTTTGTGCCAACACAGCAGAGCCCACAAGGTAAACATGTTGCTTCCCCCACACACACACCTCTCACTCATGACTATAATTTAGAGAAGAAATGCAGAAAAGCATGCTTTGAGATGTTACATTTTTATGCTTGCTTGCATGAAAGGAGGCCCTGAAAAGCTAAGCAGAATACCGCTATGATAGACTCTTATTATTCACCTTGATAGAGCCTTTTTTTAACATTGTGCTCATCACAGCTCAATAGTACCTGACAAACATAATGCTAGTTTTCAGCTCGCACAAGCTTGCGATGTAAATAAGGAGCTGTGTGAGAGTGTGCTTTTAAACACTGCCATGCAAAGAATGAGCTGTTTTCAGCTAACATTGAGCTGCTAATGATTTTAATGAGAGTGCCTTCTGGATTCATATATTTTCATAAAATACATCACACTAAAACAAAAATCAATGAGAAACATTAATTAGGGCCTTTTTAGATGCCTTCTTTGGCGTTGTTTTCCTTCTGAGAAGCACCAGATGAAGAATGCTGGGCTTTATTAAAGCTAAATTGTTTGACATTTAGATGAGAGAAAAAAGAGGGAAGAAAAAAAACATTAACAAACATAGGAACAATTTTTGACAGCTCTTTGTCATGCAAGAAAGAAAAAAGGAGGCTGACTGTGAGATGCTACTTTGAAGCCCTGGAAATTTGTAATGAAAAATTTAAGATACAAGAAGGGAAGAAAGATGAGCTATTCATTTGGTTCTGCATATATTAACACTTGCAATTCAAACTAAAGGTTTGCTATGTGTTTTTGTAATTTTGACTCTAATAAATATCTTGGAGAATTGCTTTGATATTCTAAGTTCATGCATGTAGCCTGCATCCATTAAGAAAACGGGTAACAATAATCACCAGGCCTCTTAGCACTAATGAGAAGGTCATTGCTCTTTAATTATCACAGACATGAAACTGAAATATTTCAAAGGCTTTGCAGATTTCTCTGGCTATAGGCAAGCCTGTGTATCTGTTGATAGATCTCCCTCCCAGTCTCCCTCTCTTCCCACAACCATACAGATCTTTCATTCAAAGCTCCTCTGCTTCTATGTACATTTCATGTTCAAACTGCCTATTGTTCCTTGCACACATTGGGGAAATTTAGATGAGTGGCGGTTAACAGGGGGCAGAGCAAGTGGAAGATAGTAGGAGAACACTGAGGTGGAGGGACATGGAAATGGCAAAGGTGTCCTAATCAGTTCTGGGAAGGAAGCATGACAGGGTTATGTGGTCATGTTTCCCTCAGCAGCAATGTTATCAAGGAAAATAAATTGCAGTGTCTTGCAGGGGAACTGTTTATAAATTAAAGTGTGAGTTTTACTCCACCATTATGAAGCATGCAACTATACTGGATGGGGGAATGGGGAGGCATTAATTGACAGTATCAAGGCAAACTGCTGGACTAATCTACAATACTGAATCAGGCAAACATGGTCTATCATGGAGTAACCGGAAGAGAGGGAGACTGGGAGGGAGATCTATCAACAGATACACAGGCTTGCCTATAGCCAGCTATGAGAACAATTGGAAGTTTGTGACTTTGGGGAGGGGAAGCATTTTGAAAATTTGAGGGGCAGTTTTTTGGGTCACAAGAGTTGCTTAGTTGATTGGTTGGTTGGTTTTTAATTTGGGATAGGTTTTGTTTATCCAGGCAAACCAAAAATACCTTTCCATTCCTTCCTTCATACATTGGGAGCCTCTGACAGTACAGATAGTCCCCATTTTGTGACTGCAATTGGTGTGAGACCTGGAAGTCATCTTTTACTTTTTGGATTTCAGGCCTGCCACACTCTCTACTGTGAGAAAATACGAGTGGGGATTATGACTTGGTCTAGTGACTTGGTCATTAAGCAAAGTGATCACTAAGTGAAAAATCAAGTAACTGTGCTGACAATTTTATTTTATCTTTCCTCTGATTTACAATGTCAGAAATTATGACTCCAGACAGTCAGGTCTTTAACTCAGATTTATTAGATTAGATTAACAGAGTTGTAGGTCATCTAGTCCAACCATTGCTCAAGCAGGAGACTCTATACCATTTCTGAAAAATGGCAAGCCAATGTCTTCTTGAAAGCCTTCCAGTGGCACACGGAGACATTTTTCAGGGCACGTGAGGTGTTGCTCTGTCAGCTGGCCAGGGCGCATGTGCACGCTGGCCAGCTGAGTTCAGCCTTTTTTAAAACCATCTTTCGCCTTCCCTAGGCTCCAGAGGCTTTATAGGAGCCGGGGGAGGGTGAAAAGAGCCTCCCCTCCAGGCCCTCGGGAAGCTTCAGGAGCTTCCCTGAAGCCTCCAGAGTGCAAAAAACCAGCCTTATGGGCAAACCGTAAGTTCAGGAATGGACTTCCGGTTTGTTCATAGGTCAGTTTAAGCCCTCCGGAAGCTTCAGGGAAGCCTCCTGAAGGTCCCTGAAGCCTCCCGAGGACTAAAAAGGAACTTACGAGCAAACCGGAAGTCTCCTGAAGGTCCCTGAAGGTCGGGAGACTTAAACCGACCCTACGAGCAAACTGGAGGTGACTTCCAGTTTGCTCATAGGGTCCTTTTTAGTCCTCTGGAGGCTTCAGTGTAGTCTCCTGAAGGTTCCTGAAGAGGTCCTCGGGCGGGGGGGGGGGCAGGGAAGGCTGTTTTCACCCTCCCCAGGCTCCTATAAAGCCTCTAGAGCCTGGGGAGAGTGAAAAAAGCATGCAAAAATAGGGGAGGGCCTCTCATGCGTGCATGCGCACTGGGGGGGGTCCTATGTTGCATTATGGCTGTGGCACACCATTGCAAGACCCCCTCTGTGCTCACCCCCATTATGGCACGCGAGCCAAAAAAGGTTCACCTGTTCACTGTTATAGTCCTTTCCTATAGTCCATTCCTTCTTCTCTTAGAATATGACCCAGGGAAAATTAGTAAGAGAATTGGTGTTTATATTTAGATTCATTGGAAAAGAAGAGATTAAAGAGAGTTAAAAACAGGCACACATAATGGGGAATACACTCATGCCAGTTGTTTGTCTAAGTGCTTCTTGGGTATAACCTAGAAGCCACTTAGGAGGGAAAAGAAAACTGAAGGTGTGAAACTGATTAAGGTCTTGTCAGTTTCAGGCAGCAGTTGCCACCTTAGGAGAGGGTTCTAAGCAACTAATTAAGGTCCCAGAACTGAGCTTGTTAACTTGAGGTTAACACTTTTGAAGACATGCTATGCTGTGAAGAAAAGCAAGTCAAGAAGACGTATCTTTTTTAGGCAGTCTCTCTATTCTGCAGGATCAGGCAGAAAAAAATGGGACGAGGATTACCATTTGACTGTAATGCTGTAAACACATGATGGAGCGAGAGATGCTGTGAAAGTTGACAATGTGGATATTGGTTTAAAAATTATTTTTTTATCATTGTCATAACTCCAAATCATTGCTGCCCTAAGAAGCCGCTAAATAATGGTGCCTGTATTATAGTCAATCTGTTTAAGTAAAAAGATTGTCTCTGGTCACCAGTCATATATCTCTCACCCTTTACTGAGGATCACCTAAATACGATCATTAAAGTTCATGGAAACTATCTGGACAATGCAAATCCCGGGAACAAGAGACCCCACTTCTGGAATGTGTATGACTACAGATCCTTGAATATACATTTAGATAAGATATTCCCTGCATTTACTGAGGATTTAAAACTGTAGATTTAAAAATATTATCTGAAATGACCTTAAAAGAACATTAAACTAATTAACAAAAAAACAGCTTTGTTAATGGCAATGGCCTGTGAGAGACGGTTATAATTTCAGAGACAATATTCTACAGATCATTAATGCTGAAATTTTTGTGGCAAAAATATGATTTAAACTGGAAGGGATGTATCTTATGCTACTCATACTAAAAAATAACATTAACAGAAGTGGGATTCTAGCGGTTCGGACTGGTTCAGGTGAACCGGTATCTCCGACTATCACTGGGAGTAAACGGGTTTGCTCTGACTTTGAAGTGGGCCCATCTGCCTGTCCCTGCACTATACTCACCTGTATTTGCTTTTTCCGAAGCCCAGCTGATCGGCGCAGCAGAGTGAATTGCTGCACCTCGGCTATTTTCCTCACCAGCAGTAATGCAGAAGGTGAGTTTTCTGTACATTGAGCACATATGTGCTCAGCGAACTGGTTGTTAAACCAGTAGGATCTCACCCTGAATATTAACCTGTTATATCACTTCAAATGTTGCATTCACTAACACTGCTAAGAAAAGCCATTTGAGAGCCAGTATCCTATGCATTATTTTCATTGTTCCAACAGAAGAAGCCTTCAGATATTTCATCCATTGCATATCACTCTGTGTATAGAAAAATTGACCAAGGACTTTATTTAGGAATTAATTTGTTTGCCAATATTTTTTTAAATCTTCATGAAAGCAATAAAAGCAACCACTAAGCATATTACTTGCAGCCTGGTGTGTCTTTGCTATGAGTCTTTACACTTGTCCATGTACATAATATGTATGTAGGTAGGTGGTTATCTCTATAATAACTATGTCAACTGACTATGAAAGTCTGCAAAGGGCAATGCTTGGTGAAGCAGGTTCAGCTGCTTTGTGTAATGGAAGTCATTAATTCATTTTGTACATTTTATTTATCTATTTAATCTATATTTTTTCTTTAAAAAAACCTTACAACCCTTCTAATTTATAGGACGCATGGCTCACTCAACAGCATCAGTGATATAGGCTGCTTGGTGCAAGCATTCCATCATCTGAGAATCAAGACTCATACATTTATGAAACCAGATTTGGAAGGCGCAATTTAAACCATTGATTTCAACTCTCTGCAGAGTGCAGGAAAAGGAATTAGAAGTATTCCTGACAGATGGTTGTCTAGCCTTCACATCCAGTGAAGGGGAACCCACTACCTCTCTGGGTTAATTGGTTCCACTGTTGAATTGCTCTTACTGGTAGGATTTCCCCCCCCCCTAACATTTAATTGCAATCTGATTTTAACTGTTTCTTCATGGCTTCCTGTCAGGTACCTGAAGTGTGCTTTCATAGCACTCTCACACAAACACAAATTCCATCAGTCTCTCTTCACAGGACTTAATTTGCAGTCTTCTGGGCATCCTCATTTGTCGTCGTGTTGTTTTTTCAAGAGGCTATTTTTAGAACATGGGTTTAGGATGTTAGCGTTAAAAGATGAATCTGGAATTGTCTGCTTTGAGCAGTAAATGTTGTTTGGAGTTTGGAGCCAATCAAAAACTTTATTGGTTCAGGTGGATATGGACTGGTTTATAGATCAGAAATGGGAGTGTATTTGAAAGACTGAATTACAGAGAATGAGGCAGTTATGTAGAATATTGGCTGAGGACTTAAGAGGGTGGACAGGAGGTAGTATTCAGCCAGTTTTGACAGGTTCTGGAGAGCCAGTAGTGAAAATTTTGAATAGTTCGGAGAACCGACAAATAGGCTGGCCCCACCCCCACTGCCTCCCTGCCTTCCAGCTGATCTTTTCTTGCCTGAACAGGAGAACAGAGCTGGAAAGCAGGTTAGTAGGGTGGGGAGAGAATGGGGATTTTGCAATAACTTTCCCCTGCCATGCCTACAAAGCCACACCCACAAAGCCACAACCACAGAACTTGTACTAAAAGAAATTTGAATCCCACCACTGGGGTGGACTGTTACATGATCCAGCTTGCTCTTCTACTTCATCCATTTTCCCCATCTGTGCAATAGGATAAAATCAGGAAACACCAGTTAGCACAATAACAACAGCACAGAAGAATCTGGCTACCATTATTAAAAGAATAAAGAACGGCTAGCTGAAGAAGTGAAGGGATAACTTGTGTAGGTTTTTATGAAGTTTCAGTGTTTGTGATTGAGAAGGTTGAAACTAACTTTGCTCCTCCTACACCTGGTCTAAAAGGTCATGTGAATTGCCACACTGCTGATATATGAGCTTGGGTCTCCATTGGAAGGGGGGGGAAACAGCTAGGGTTTGAGTCCCTTGGCTTTTCCTGGTTCCCAAATGCATTTATATTTCTTTTAGAATTTTGACCTGCCACACTTTCTGCCAAGGTGGCGCAGTGGTTAAATGCAGCACTGCAGGCTACTGCTAGATCAGCAGGTCAGCGGTTCAAATCTCACCGGCTCAGGGTTGACTCAGCCTTCCATCCTTCCGAGGTGGGTAAAATGAGGACCCAGATTGTTGGGGGCAATATGCTGACTCTCTGTAAACCGCTTAGAGAGGCCTGAAAGGCCTATGAAGCGGTATATAAGTCTACTGCTATTGCTATTGCTATCTTTGGATGGGATGTTGTCAATATGCTGAACAGAGAACCATATTGTTGAGCTTGGGTGCCAGGAAAAACTAACAGTAGCTTAATGGATCTGCCTTCTGAAGACCTAAAAATGTAGCAGGGATCTGGTGACATGGGAAATAACATGGGATTAATAAGTAAATTTGCCTAGAGAATATGGTCATTTAATAGAGTGTCAATGCCACAAAATAGACCAGACTAGGACATCAGCTCTACAAGAAGGCTAATTTTACTGAGAGCACTATAATAAGAAAACTTTGCAAATCTGATTGAACTGTATCTCCTTCCTCTTATTATACTGTGAATTAGGAAAGTATTTGTCTGGGTTTCTTTTGCATATTTTCTTTCTGTTATGGACTTAAGACATGTTTTCCCATCATAGCTTTGGTAACAGTGCTTGCATATCTTCATTTTCCTTATTCTCTTCACCAGTGTTTCTCAACTTAATTAATTTTAAGATTTGGACTTCAACTTCCAGAATTCCCTCAGCCAGTAACCACTGGTTCATTTATGTAGGGGAAGAGAACCTGAGGTTGACCCTCATTTGTAGTGAAAGTATAGTTGGGGGCTTTCGTTAGTGCATTTTTGAGAAGATATCTGAATCTATGGTTTCTCCCTTTGCTTAATAGATGGTAAGGTCTGTTGTGAAGGGAGATGTACTGATATGCAAGTATGGATGGCTTGGTCAAATTGATAGCACCAGGGAGATTAGTGAGGTTGTGTCATCCTTGCAAGGTAGTCCAGAGAAGAAGCATATCCAGGAGTACTAGCTATATCTTTATTGCAAGGTTACAATAACAGAACCTTGCAAGTCTGAAAAGTCTCTACCCCATCCCCTGTCCTTCACAGTGCAAGAAATAGGGAGAGTCCCTACTGAGATATTTGCTACGTCCCATTCCTTTGTCAGGCTCAGTTATCTCTAATCTGTCCACTGCCCTTTCTGCAACTTTTTCTCCTGTCTTCCAATGTCATTCCCACATACCATTATACGTAGGTTGCAAGGAAGCAGCCTCGAGTGTATGCTGTGCTAGGAAAATTCAGTTCAAGAGAAGTGAGTGATTAGATGTATCTTGATTGAGGCTGAGTTGGGGAAAATATTATCCAAAGTATCAGTTGCATTAACAAGGAAGGGGAGTTTGAAAATTTGGCATCAGTCTCCATTTCTATCTCAACTGCCTTACAATTAGATCTTAATGATTGAATTGCTGATGACCTTAGTTCAAACTGTTAATGGTAACTACCAGGTTGATATGAAATACAATCTTATTTACCCATGATATGGAATTAAGATCTGATTGTATTACTAAGACTTGGTTAAGCAAGGGTCAGGATGTGGTCTTTGTGCAGTTCTGCCCTTCTGGATTTTGTCTTTCAATATTCTAGATGCCAAGGTTTGGAATGAAAGGTAATTGATCTCTGTTCCTAAGATAAAAGAAGATATTTGGGTTACAGAGAGGGGTGACGTTCAGCAGGTTCTGACAGATTCTGGAGAACCAGTAGTGGAAATTTTGAGTAGTTCGGAGAACCAGCAAATACCACCTCTGGCTGGCCCCAGAGTGGGGTGGGAATGGAGATTTTGCAGTATCCTTCCCCTGCCACACCCACTAAACCACGCCCACAGAACCAGTAGTAAAAAAAATTGAATTTTACCACTGGTTATAGGGGAAAAAATAGGATACAGCTAATATATTGAGTAACATCAGTAGTGAAATCCAATTTTTTTTTACTACTGGCTCTGTGGGCGTGGCTTGGTGGGCATGGCAGGGGAAGGATACTGCAAAGTCTCCATTCCCACCCCACTCCAGGGGAAGGATACTGCAAAATCTTCATTCCCTCCCCACTCTGGGGCCAGCTAGAGGTGGTATTTGCTCAAAATTTCTGCTACTGGTTCTCCAGAACCGGTCAAACCTGCTGAATTTCACCCCTGGGTAACATGCTAACCATCAGGGTCTCCATCTAAGATATTAAACTGACTTGAAGTCCCCACACCTTTCAGTTCGGCTGACTTCAATCTCCAGGTCCTGAGGATTGGGATGGGAATTGCTCAAGAGTTCATTGTCTCCACATCAACTATTGGCTTGTCCCTAGGAATCTCAACATAGGCTTCTTCTCCTACGGTTCCATCTTTTTTATTGGAACTGATGCAATTGTGCTTTCTGAATTCATTTCCTCATCAGTTTCTATATAGCCAAAACAATCAAAACTTCTCAAATTCTGTGCCTATTCTTTGCAACCTAATGTCTTTTGGATGCATACCTTGGACTACAGCATCAGAAGTTCCTATTGCTATAAAACTGTGGGAGTTGCCATCCAAATGCAACATGATGAAGAAAACAACATGATAGTGTAAATGTTAAGTTTAAACTCTAAATATGATAAAATGTTGAGAAGTCTTAGTTTACAAAAAAAGCATCTTGGAAGTTGAATAAATCATGTACAGTTTGCACCTTGAAGTAGTATCTGAATATAAAAAGAATGAGAATGAGAAAAAAATCATGAAATATAGCCAAATACTTATTTAATACAATACAATGGCAGGGTTGGAAGGGACCTTGGAGGTCTTCTAGTCCAACCCAATAAATCCAATTTATTGTTTCAAATACTTTATCAAGTATATATATTTAAAAGCAGCTTGCTGCTGAAAACTACCAAACAGCATCTAACAGCAAATTCTAAATGACAAAAAAGTGCAAAACATATTACCATTATTAAAAAGTATTAAAAGCATTCAATTAAATTACAATACAATTTACTTCATTACATTTGAAATAGCAAACTATACTTAACAAAAATCATTTCCCTTTTTAGAACTTCCGTGTAGATTTCCAATTGGTGCTATTTGGTAGTAGATATTCATTCTCTCTCTCTCATTCTCTCTCTCTCTCTCTCTCTCTCTCTCTCTCTCTCTCTCTCTCTCTCTCTCTCTCTCTCTCTCTCTCTCCTTCCCTCCCTCTCTCCTTCCCTCCCTCTCTCCAATTCTCTTAGCAGCTTAACAAGTTTTTTAAAAATATTTTGACCCAGATGATAAATACAAAGGATGGAATTTAAAAACTTAAAAAAACAATTCAGTAAAGGATGCATATTAAAAGAAATGGCCCAAAAGGAAGAATTGCATAAATTAAAATAAATTCCAAAATCTCCCAAGTACAATATCTCAAGTACTTTAAATTTACTTTCCTACACAATATTGGCCATCCTCTTCATTATTTGCGTTCTTCCTTCTTTTGTTTGATGTGGGCTGAATGTATGTGCTGCCAACTTGGCTCATTTGTTTATTTGGCCATCAAAATTACATCTTCATAAAAATATTAAAGGTATATTTCTTAAGTCCATATTGGTTTTTCACAAGGAAACGTGGAGGTTATGACTAGTGTATCAAATGTTTGCCTTTCACTTGGCTTCTGATGCTCATCAGACATGTTTATAAAATACATTTCAAGTATCATTTTCACCATATTGGTAGCATGGCATAGTAGATGTGTTAGAATAACAAGTAATATTTATGGAAAAGTTAAGCTTTGCTTAAGGTTGATTCTTTGTACCTCAATATGATTATGACCCAGGTTTAAGATTTCAGTCCTTTTTTTTTTTACATACATAGTAGTAAATCTCATTGAACTAAATGGAGCTTACAACTCAGTTCATATGTTAGACTTTATGGCAACTGTGGAATAGTTTGTTTGAGAAATTACAGCCAATTAATTTATATTGCATGTGTGTGTCTATGTGTGCATCTATGTGTCTCATATATAGGACTGCCTGTATCGCTGTGTATATAAATATCAGACATCTTTTAAAATGCAGAGCTCAGTAGCCTTGATAAAGTCTTGCAAAAATGTTTTCTTTTTATCCTCAGCCTCTCATCTGAAGCATATTTTTAATTATGCATCATCACCCATACATAAATTCATTTATGTATATTAATTTTTGCTCCACTTAGCAGAGTGGTCACTTAATTAAATGTCTTCAGTTGTTTTAATGAAATAGAGGGGAGGGGCATGGTAGGAAATCTGAGTTTAAATCGACTCTTCTAATGTTGTACACTTAAGCATACTATTTGTTGCCTTTATTTCAGCCCATTTGTAATACTGATACGAGGGCATATGTGAGTGTGAAATTAAAAAGTAATATCCTTTTCTAAAGCCTCTAGACTGTTTAGCAGATTTTTAAATGAAATCAAAATTATACAGATTTTTCATTCTGATAATTTTACCAATTCACTAATTCTTTCATCTTTACAGGTCATTGAACAGTTTCCCATTAATGAGAAGTAGTTAAGGAGAAATTTCACAGATTTTTTTTCTTCTTCTCCCCCCCCCTCCCCATTTTTTGAAAAATGTTGCACATCATTTGCAAATTAGAAAGAACTTGTTCCATTTATGGTACATTTATTTAAAATAATCGAAAGCGTGAGATCTGGCAGAACACTATGTGCAATGACGCTTTAAAACAAATTACCATTTATTTATAAGGAAGAAATAGACTTTTTAAAAGCACACAGACTGCATTTCATTATTAATGGTGTTGTCCATGCAAAACTTGGGGGGTTTTTTTCCTAGTGAAGATACTGCTAGGAAAAGGAAAAACATGTAAAATGTTGTAGGAAAGATTGGAAGAGAACAGAATTTGCACAGACAGAACTTCTGAAAGAAACTATCCAAAATTGCTACAGAAGGGGGCAAAACTTAAAGGCTGCATTCACCTACTAAAATCACTTAGTTTCCACCCTTAATTGAAGAGTCGCCATTTATTATTATTTTCTACATCTGCCCGTCATTTTAACTAATCATTTCATCTCAAGATAGAAAGAGATGCTCTCATAAAACATTCCTGCTCCCTATTCACCCTCCAGCAGTCAGCCTAATATATTTGTGCATGTAGCAAAAGGCTGTCTAAATTAATCATAGTTTTCTTACCCTTTTATACACCCCTACCTAATGTAATCCAGAAGTCATTTACCGCCACCACCCCCAAAATCAAAAACCCTAATCACTGTATTCCATAGCTGGCTAGAAAAGTCAGTTTGACACCATTTCAGTTATGTACCATTCCAAAGATGCTTTTGCTTTAGTTTGACTTTTTAAAAGTTGGCATTTTAGCTAAGGAAGTCATATTTGATATTCTTGCACAAAAGAAACATGCATTGATCCCACACGTTCATTATTTTTCCTTTTTTATTTCCTAGTCCCACTTCTAACAGTAGTACCTACTGAGATAAATATTTCAGAAACAACTGCAGCTAGGATTGAGGGACTCAGATAAACATTACTGCTTTAAAACATGATGATCATCTATATCAGGGGTGTCAAACTCAAAGCCCAGGACCGAATCTGGCTCGCAGGGTGCTTAAATGTGGCCTGCAGGGTCACCCTGGAAACAGGGAAGGACTGGTCCATGGTGCTTCTGCCAGCAAAAATGGAGCTCTGTTTTTGCTGGCAGAGGGTTGCAGGAGGCTGTAGTGGCCAAAATTGGGGCCTGGGGGGGGGGCATACATGCCCCCAGGCTCCATTTTTACTGGCAGAGGATTAGCAAAGCAAACTAAACACAAAAGAAAAGGAGAAACGTTTCCCCTTTTGCATTTGAGCATCCAAGAAAGGACTGGAAAGGAGAAGGGGAAAGAGTATATCTACCCCATTCCATTTAATCCCCCCTCCCAGTTTCCCATAGCAATAATTGTGGCAGACCTTAAGGCCCAATGCAAAGGATGGCCTCGAGGCCTGACAGGAGTTGCAACTGAGTGTCCATTTAACTCACTTACATCAGTCCCTTTAGGTAGATCAGACAAGAAATCAGTCCTGTGATAAGTCTAAAATTACCTTTATTGAAATTGGCTATAACAGAATCCTACAAGTCTAATTGTTTTGTATCTCCTCTCCTTTTTAATAGGTTAATGAAATAAGGAGTTGTTTATCTGAGCTGCTTCCTAATGTCATCTGTCTGTGGAGGACTTACATGATGTTTTATCCCTTGTCATTTTGGCAACAGTTCTTTCTATCTCTGCCAAGCTTATTTTCCGTACTTTCTATACTTATAATTGGATATGAACTTCATCTGGACTTGATCAAGGACTTTATGAAAAGCTTGAAAATTCCATTTTACAATCCATTCACTACAAACAGCTTTAATTTGTCATTATGAGTCCCTTAATTATGAGCTTCATCATTGATATCACCACTACTAGAAGAAACTTGATCTAGTAAATCACATTTTTATTCAGATGTATAGTTATAAACTAGAAACCTCTTTCTTCAGTCAGAGGGGATGTCATTAGCAGAAGGGATTGTGCAGAAAGACATTGCAAAAGGAACATTTGATAAAGGTCAATTTATCTAACTGGAACCTGCTGTGGATGCACCCATAGAAATACTAGAAACAACTCACACGTTTTTGTAATATTTATCAGTTACCAAGTT